>NC_138511.1:39705473-39868386 GCF_964252035.2 Podarcis erhardii
TTGAGTGGGACACCAAGGACGAGGAAGTAAAGGAGGTGATGGTGAAGTGGGCGGTGGATCTAGGATATAACATAGAGTTTGACAAATGGAAGGCAATATGGTGTAAATATATGAACTTTTCGGCATGCATGACACTCAAAGAAAATATGTACAAGATGATGTACAGATAGTATATAACGCAGGTAAAATTGGATAAAATTTATAGAACAGGTGACAAAATGTGTTGGAAATGTAAGAGTAAGGAGGGCGAATTTATTCATATGTGGTGGACGTGTGAGATACTTAAAAAATTTTGGGAACCTATTTATAATGAATTAAAAAAAATTCTTAAATATACGTTTGTTAAAAAACCCGAAGCCTTCTTGCTGGGGATAATTGGTGAGGAAATCAAAAAAGAAGATAAAACCTTTTTTCAATATGCAACAGTGGCTGCCAGAACCCTTATAGCACAATATTGGAAAACATCAAAAACCCCAACATTAAAAGAGTGGCAATCTAAATTATTCGATTATTTGGAATTGGCAAAATTGACACAGAAACTAAGAAATCAAAAAAGCACAAAATTTAATAATGAATGGGATAAATTTAGGATATATATGGAAACAGAGACAAAGGGAAAATCAAAATGTTGATAAGAAATATACATGTATACACAAAAATCACAGTAGGTATGAGATAACGCTTACTACGTAAAAAGTTTTCTTACGGAAAAGATACAGCAGATAGATAAATAAGACAACATTTTCCGAAATCGAGATAAAGGGAAGTTGATCAATGTTATTGTTGAGTCAATGTAAGTTGAGTTATTCATGTTTTATGTATTTTATGTTTCTTTTTTCTTTCTCTTTTTGCCTTTTTTCTTTTTTTTTCTTTTTTTTGGTAAGCTGTATGTATGTATGTCAAAATCTAATAAAAATAAATTTAAAAAAAAAAAGCAATTGAGTGGTAAGCACAATAAGGGCACACTCTAAAGTTGCTTCAGATGGCAATAGAGACCATGATAGGTGCAGAATGCTATGATGTGAGAGAAAACCAGTGGTGGCATTGGACAATTGAGGAATAGCTTGATAACTCCCCACCCAGTTACTATCTACTATTGGATGCGAGAACACCACACTGTTAAATTATCATATATGCTTCTAGTTGTATAGTGATATTCCACAGAAATCAGTGCATGGATATACCTGTTCAATGTGAAATGCAATGATTTGGATCAGTGAAACTCAGGTTCAAATCCCCATTGATCCATGTAGCTCATTAGGTGAACTTGGGCCAGTCACTCTTTCTTAGCCTAACCTACTTTACAGGATCGTTGTGATAATAATAATAATAATAATAATAATAATAATAATAATAATAATATATGGGAAACAAATGTTCATTGACAAATATATGCTGACAAATGTTCACTGGTGTGCTGCCCTCCAGATGTCATTGGACTGCCACTCCTTTCATGCATGCCCATTGGCCAAGCTAGATGGAGCTGATGGGAGTTGGAGTTCAACAGCATCTGGAGAGCACAATTTTGGGTACCCCTGATGTACACACTATACTGAGCTCCCTGGAGATGAGCAGGATGAAAAAAGTCATAAATAGATATGAAGCAATTTTAAGGTAAAGGTAAAGGTACCCCTGACTGTTAGGTCCAGTCGCGGATGACTCTGGGGTTGTGCGCTCATCTCGCTCTGTTTGTCCGCAGACAGCTTCCAGGTCATGTGGCCAGCGTGACTAAGCCGCTTCTGGCAAACCAGAGCAGTGCACGGAAATGTCGTTTACCTTCCTGCCGGAGCGGTACCTATTTATCTACTCGCACTTGACGTGCTTTTGAACTGCTAGGTGGGCAGGAGCAGGGACCGAGCAACGGGAGCTCAACCCATCATGGGGATTCAAACTGCCAACCTTCTGATCGGCAAGCCCTAGGCTCTGTGGTTTAGACCACAGCACCACCCGCATCCCTGAAGCAATAATATGTAATGCTTATTGTGCAAATTGTGTGTGTGTTTATGTGTGTTCAGGCCTGGTTTCAGCAATGAAACAACCATGGTGACTTTGTTGTTTGGTTGTTGGCTTGTGTTGGGAAAGAAACAGGGGAAGTATAACCCTGTTGATACTCCTAGATTTCTCAGCAGCTTTTGATAACATCAGCCATGACAAACTCATAGCACAGCTGGGAGAGGCCTTTATAACGCAGTGGTTCTACTTCTGGTTTCAGGACCAGTTTCAGTGTTAAACATTGGGGGACTCTTGTTTGGCCCCCATGGTGAATGTGCTCTGGGTTTCTGCAGGGTTCTATCCTATCCTCATGCTTTTTAACACATATATGAAGCTGCTTGGAGAGGTCGTCCAAGGATTTGGGGGAGATATTGTACTAATGCTCAAACCCAGCTCCAACCCTCCATTCCATCTGAATCATGTGGACCTGTGGAGGCAAAGGACTTGGGTCTGGAAGCAGTCAAGGGCTAGATGAGGGCCAGTACAAGAAAACTGAATCCCAACAAGATGGAGACTGTCTTCATAGGTGGTTCCTATGGTCAGGTATTGGGGAGGCAACTCTCCTGGATGGGATAGTATTCCCTTTGAAGGAGAGGATGAATAGCTTCATGGTATTCCTAGATCTAGTAATGTCACTGGCAGCCCATGTGGCCACAATGACTAAAACTGACCATTCCCAGCAATACCTGTTTGCCAGGGACAGCAATTCCTGGGATAGCCTTTCTGCAGTGATCCATTCCTAGTAACCTCACTTCTAGGGGGTTCTCTGTCCTGGCATTCTGTTTATGGAACATGAAAAGAAAAATGACCAATAATGATCAAGAGGATGGAGTGAATAAAGGTGGCAGCCTTTGGGTCTTTTAAAGAAAAAGTAAGTGATGACATGACAGAAGTTTATAAAATTATGCAAGGCATGGAGAAAGTGAATAAAGTCCCTCTCTCTCTCTCTCTCTCTCTCTCTCTCTCTCTCTCTCTCTCTCATAACACTAGAACTGGTGGACATTCCATGAAGATGAATGTTGGAAGATTCAGGCAGATAAACTATGAAATTCACTCCCTAAGGAGGCAGCAATGGCTACCAACCTAGATGGCTTTAAAAGAGCATTTGGCATTTGAAGGCAAGCCAGAAGGGAACCAGCTTGATATTCCAGGGCAAACAATTCCAGCCAGTAGCCACTCACCCACTCTAAATTCGAAACAGAGTGAGAGGAGCAAGACAAACTCAGAAAAAGGCTTATCAGGTGCCCCCTCCTCCCAATTCAGTCTTCCCACACACAGGCCTCTGGCCAGATGACTCCAGATAAATATGGTTTTGTGACAGGTTTTAGCTAGCAAATATTTTGATGTACCTCTTTTGGGTAAACACTTTGGGGTATTCAATTAAGTTTTATTCAGAGTAGACCCACTGGAATGAATGACGGTGGCTAAGATTAGGGTCATTAATTTCAGCTGCTATACTCTGAGTAAAACATAGTTGACTGTCCCCTTACGAAACTTTGCAAAGGCCTTTGGCTGTATGCAATCACACATATTACCCGTAAATTATATTATGTTATATTTTGGATCAAGGTATCATTTGCTGCTTCCTGTCTTCTGCTTACCCTTTGTTTCAATGATTTCTTTTTCTGCATTTGGTTAATGTTGATCTTTTATTTTCCAAGAAGCAGCCCTGTGTTTGGACTTGCTCATTTTTGTTCAACTGATTCACTTCTGATTTGTTTTCCCTAGCTTGCTTTGTCCATGTGGGTGGCTGGGGAAGGGATGTAGCTCATTGGCTGAACAGCTGCTTTGCATGCAGAAGGTCCATGTTTCAGTCCCCAGCATCTCTAGATAGACTCCCACCTGGAACTCTGGACAGCCACTGCCAGTCAGAATGCACAATACTGAGCTAGCTAGACCAATGGTCTGGCTTGGTATAAGGCAATTTTGTACATCCCTGTTGATGAGAGATTTCTTTGCTATCAGTGGGCAGATAAAATAGCCATTTTACAAATGAGAATAGGATGAAAATGCTCTTGTTCACTCCTTCTTCCCATTAGACATTGCTGTACTAGTACTAGTCCAGCTGCTGGATTACGTATTCTGCAGTTGCCTGAAAACTAAGAAGGTGTTTGTTTTTTTCAGTCAAATATACACTGTAAAAAGTGTGATTGGCCTACTACTCTATTATTCACAGTTCAAAATAAGCCTCACCAGTGTGTGAAATGACACTGTGTGGTGCCTTCTTTGAGATGAAACACAACGCATGAAGAACAAAATGCATCCACCAGCCTCTTAGATTTAACTTCTGTAGACTGAAATCTGAACCATGACCATTCTGACAACTCACCCTAACAATGCCGTAGCAAGGTATTGTTCAAAGACAATAAAATCATACTCCCTGTTCAGGTGTGAACTGCATCCTTCTTCCCTGCACAAAAGCGGAGTATGGACAGGCTCTGGAAAAACCCCAAGGTTTCTGAAAACACAAAATATTTAGAAGAAAATTGCCGTGAGGACTGAGGCAAAAAACAGGGAGAGGGAATGGAATGGTGTATCCTAGGGTAGGTCATGTCTGGCTGGTAGGCTGGAATGATAAACTAGAGCATTTCACTCTGCACCATTTTATTGTGGGTGCCACAAGTAGTGGAAACAAATACAGTTGGTGATTTTTCTAGGAATTAGAAAATAGGGGTAATCAATAGTAAATAGGGTCAACTGGAGTGAGGGATGAGCAAATCTATTGATTTCAGTTTCTCTCAATTTCACTTTTTTTGCAAGTCTTAACTTCAGTTTTCCACATCACTTGGAGATTTTTTAAAATTAAAAATGTTCTCCTGAAATTTCATCAACATTTTAGTGTGAATTTCTCTTAATATTCATGTTTGTATTCAATTTTCACTAATATGCATATTTTTGCCAAGCAATTTCTTTTAAGACAATGCATTGTTGTATGTTTTCTCACTAATAGATGCATTTTATGCACATTTTAGCCTAGTATATGCATTTTTTTGTTTGCATCATTCGGTTGGAGAACTGCACTGCAAAATCCAGAGAAGTGTGAATTTCAAAGGGTGACTGTGTTTCAGTTCTTGTATTGTTTCAGAAAGTGTGAATTAGGTTGGCTTGTCTTTAAATATGAACTGAATCAAATTTAGCTCTCATCCCTAGCTGAAGCATTGGACTGCGTGCATTTGGTATAGTATCATCTAAGATGCTGCAATAATGTTACCTCCGCTGTTATCAAGCTGCCTTCAGTATTTGCCGGTGTTAAATTATAAACATAAGCAAGAGTGTATTAGCCTGATAAAATAACACAGTTGAAAGCAGGGTAACACAGCTTATTTGTCAGACATTAAGACTACTGATGCCACACAAATACCTTCATGCTCAGTTCTTTGAAACAGCTATGTAAATCCAGATGATTTGATGACCATTTTTAATTAATAGCCCCTTTTCCATGGATCCAAATTTGCTTTCACGTCCTGCGTAGCAACAAAGAATTCTAACATTTGGAGTACTTTGTGGGCATTGTTTTTGCCTTCTTCCAGTATTGTTATTGAAGACTGAAGTGCGTGATTAAAAGCCAATGAATACTGAGATTCATAAACAGCATGGAGCAATGGCAAGTGCTGACCAGATATCCCACTGTGCTAGGCCTCATAGTGAAAAGGTAAAATCAGGGTCTCATTTTCCCAACCTGCACAGGGAAAATGACATATTTCCCCCCTGTGCAATTTGGAAAAAGCACCATTGCATTGGTGCCTATGACTTCCATACAGGTAAAATTCAGAAATGCAGAGAATGGTGCCTAAGTGCATGCAGAGCAACAAGGTCAAAAGTGTGTTGGATGTACGCTGGCACTGTGTTATATATTTCATCAGATGCAATGGTTGTTTGGGCCAATCTTGCAGCCAAGTTTTATATATATTCCTATTCTAATTTTGAAACTGTAGATGCAGAGAGAGTGCTTTACATTTCCCTCTACTCGGCATCAGTGAGAGCATCAGGATAGAGGTGGGGTGGGGACCCATATCACCTTTAAAAAAGAAAGTAGTGACAGGGTTTCAGAAAAGCATGCTTGGCAACAGGGATGGGGAAGAAATTTGATTCAGTTTGCATTTAAAGGAGAACCACCCCAATTTGCACTTTCTTAAACAATATGCACACTGAAACACAGCAATCCTTTGAAATTTGCACTTCTCTGAATTTTGCAATACAGTTCTTCATCCAGGGAATATGTGCAAAAAATGATAAAGTGTGCATAAAATCCACATATTAGTGAAAATAACTTACAAAAATGCATTGAGGGAAATGGCAAAGAAAAAATGTGCAGAGTAAAATTGCATAGAAAACACTGTGTATATTAGGAAATGTTTACACTAAACTGCTGAAGAATTCTCAGAAAGCCTTATTTTTGTGGGGGGACAAATTGATGTGGAAATGTGAAGAATTGAACCTAAGACTAGAAAAAGGAGAAATCAAAATTGACAGATTCTCCCATCTCTACTTGGCAATCATTTTACTCTCTCATAAATGGCATTTTATTTGGGACCAACAGCTGGGTTTTGACTGCCTCCACTCTCTCCCTAAACTATGCCAACTGACACCTTTTTTTAACATGGCTAAAAAGAACAACACAAGACAGAGACATCTCCAATGAAAAACGCCCCAGCCTTCACTCCTTTCCTACCTGTATTGCAAGCACTATCCATTTTTTCTGCCTCCGAATGATCAAGTCATCATTTTCTAATTACCTGTTTCTCCAAGAATGTAATTTGGATGGGTGGGGGCAGGGTTAGAAAAGAGCAACAATTCCCCCCACTTTCCCAGATATGTAAATGATGGTTACACTGCTAGACGGTATCCTTTCAATTAAATTCCAAGGCTGCTATCCGATTCCAGCAAACTCTTTTGCCACACTGAGATAATTTCTGGAGGCAAGACACCTGGCTAAGCTAGAGCGGTGATTAATTTTATGAGTTTAGGGTGCAGTCATCACTCACAAAGAGGCTTAGGGTTTGGATGATGGATGGTGGGTAGAGTGCAGCCTGATAGGACATGGCCCATGAATCTGTTCTACATCATCAGCTCCTTTGATCACTGGCAGAAGTTCAGAGATACTTCTTCGCATCTGTCCAAAATAAACAACGCTACCATATATACCCCCCCCCCCCGCTTTCTTTTTTCAAAACCTCCCCGGCAACTTTGCTTTTCCATGGTAGACTCGCTCAACAGAGGTAGAAGGAAAACAAATATGACTTTTTTTTCCTTTTTGGCTGCATGAAATGCCTGTATCTGAAAAGAAAATAAGGTTTGGACGTGGGCTTACATGTACTTCTAATTGAGAAAATATGCCAGCACCTTGTCCATGCATGCATACCATTGGTTGTCATGACCGAGCCACGAACAATGCCGAAAACAGATCTTTCTTTTCCTGTGCCTTCCTCTCTGCTGATCCACCACAGCTTGTCCTATAACACTTACCGGTAAGCACAAACAACATGTGATGGCAGCATGTCAGTTTTTCTGTCCCCATCAGGCAGAAAAAAGGGGACAGGGCTCCAGCTTTAGTGTGAAAGGATAATGGGAGCCAAACCCTTCCCCATGACCACTTAACTCACTGTAGTCTCCCCTTTGAGCATTTTTTGGTCCCATCTTGGCTTACTTCTGACTTAGCAGAGTGAACAGGAAAAAGAGAGAGAGAAGTATCGGAATATTACACTCAAGCAAAGAAGCGTGCAGCAGTTGCCTCTGGTGATGGATGCTGGCCAGGGCTGTATGAAGTTGGGGGCGGAGGGGGTGGTCTGCCTCCAGTGCCACTCTGGGGCAGTGACAAGATGGCCCCTGCCTCCCCCCAGCTGTAGAGCGGCCAAGGGTGTGCACAGTCAGTATGGATGCCGCTTGCGCAGCGTCCATACGGGATGCCGCTCTTGCGTGCCATTCATACGGGAATCCATACACGCTGCCTCTCACATGGCAACCATACGGGCTGCCGCTCTTGTTCAGTCCATACGGGATGCCGCACATGCACATTCTGTATGGGATGCTGCACATGCGCAGTCTGTGACGTATGGACGTCACACATGCGCCACTGGGGGTTCGCCCCGCCCCTCGGTGTCCCGCCCTGGGTGCCAGAGAGGGTTCCTCTGCCACTGATGCTGGTGTGTGGGGGTGCTTGCTGCTGATGACCCACCAGTCATTCCTTCTGAGCCCTCTGGGCATCCTCCCTGTTGGAGGACAAAGGTGGGCAGGATATGTGGCCTTCTCTGTGCCTTCCCAAGCAAGCCTGCCATTCAGTAGTGGCTGGGATGACCAGACTGGCTCCTCTAGTGTATCTGTACAGTACATGCCATCACCACTTTACTCCAGCCCCATTTGGGTAAGGTGAAGCAATGCTAGTGTCAAGGGGGTGGCTCTAGGACTGTGTCCCATCAGCATGGCAGTTGCTGTTGCTGCTGCCCTCAGGCATGGTGGTATTCACCCAGCTTTTTGGCCGATAGCTTGGTGAAGATTCTACACTGCTGGTTTTAAGTGCTGCCTACCATATGTGACAGTACTGTTTCAAATTGTGGGGCCGGGGCTTTAAAATATAATATTGTTATCCTGAGCAGCCCTGGGCTCCCTTTGGGGAGGAAGGGCAGGTTGCAAATTTGAATGGTGATGATGTTCCTAACTGCAATAACAACTTGTCCCAGCTAACTCAATCCTATCATCATCATCATTGCATTTGGGTGCCACCTTTCCACAGGAAGAATCGTGCTCAAAGCAGCTTATAAGAACGGAAAGAGGAATACATATCCAAATCAGCCATTGTAAAAACAATTTCATCAAAATGCAATAAAACAAGAAGAAGTAACAAAAATAACAACAAATACAAAAGCACTATAAATATAAGAAGATTGCATTGACAGCAGTACTCCTCCTGGCAATAGTAAAAATAGCAAAGGAGCTTGACAGTTTCACTGGGGTCCTGGAACCCTTCCTCCCTTGATGTCACTCACCATACGCTGTGCTGATAAGAGGGGCAGGGCTTTGCAAACCAGGAGCATAAGTAATGCCCCACTGTGAAAGTTCAATGTACATTCGCAGAGCAATACTATATACAGCTACTCAGAAGGAGGCCCTATTGATTCCAAATGGCCTTACTCATTGGAAAGTGTGTGTATAGGACTGCAGCTTAAATAAAACACAGGTGAATTCTAAGAGTTGCAAGGATGTGACACACACACATATATACACACACAACTACAGATTGTCATAATAAGGGTTTCTGGGAAGAAGGGGGCTTCATGTCAGACTAAGGGCGATTAGCTAGCTGGAAAAGGGTTATGTTGCTTACTCACCAGACATTTAAAGCACATGTCCTCCCCCAAAGAATCCTGGGAACTACCGCTTGTTAAGGGTGCTGGGACTTGTAGCTCTGTGAGCAGTAAACTACTGTTCTCAAGAAGTCAGGTGCTTTAAATGTGCTTTAAGTGCATGGGGTGTGTGCAGACATGGTTTTAAATATGGACTTTAACTCCCCAAATTTCTGAGGAGTATAGGACCTGGTGAAGACCAAACACCTTAGAAAAAAATCTTGCTTCATTTTAGAGATAGCAAATCATGCCGTCATTTTGTGGGCCCCACTCTGCACTTGAAGTGGTATCATACCACTTTAAACCATCATGGGTGTCCCCCAAATAATCCTGGGAACTGCGGTTTGTTAAGGGTGCTGAGAGTTACTAGGAGACCTCTATTCCCATCACAGAGCCACAATTGCCAGTGCAGTTTAACAATTAATCCCTCTTCCTCTGGGAACCATAACAGCAGTCAACATTCATAAGAAACTACATTTCCCAGGATTCTTGCGGGGGAAGCCATGGCAGTTCAAAGTGGAACAATGCTGCTTTAAATGCAGAGTGCAGATGGGCCTATGGTTGCACCTGCAGTAGGTCCCTTTGCTCTGGTGCTTGGGAGGACCAGTTCCACATCTAATAAATAGCCTACAAGCATTTGGGAGGCACATTTACAATTTCCTAGCCAAAAAGAAAATATTTACTCCACCCTTCAAGGTTCTCAGCCTCTGGGAATGACCAGAGTAGGGAAGTCCTTGACATTTTCTTTCCGAGGTGGAAACAGATGCTGACTGTAGGGACAGCATCCCACTTTTCTTTTTTTGCCGAGAACAGTTTAGCTCCGTTATACAGTTGTCACTGGGATACTAAGATGTTATCCAGCATCCCTTTCCTTGTCACAGAGGCCAGCGGTGAGAAGCTCTCTGAAAAGCCTTTTCCTGTCAAGGCGAGTATGAATGAGAGAGAGCCCCAACCTGTTTTTCATACCGACGATCTCCAGCAGAAGGAAGGCAAAACTTTGCCCTGACGCTCAAAAATCAGACCTTTCTTTTGTACCTCAATTAGCAAAGTACAATTTTGATAATTGAAAGCAAATGTTTCTCCCTTTTTATCACATGATTTTCTACACTGTTCTTTACCCAACACTGTCCCCTGCAGGGTAGAAAAGAAGCAGATCTCGAGGATCAGAGATGTATATGTGTGTGTGTGTGTGTGTGTGTGTGTGTGTGTGTGTCAGTGTGTCAGATTCAGCATACGGTAAGTCTCTTTCCAATGCATAGCACTTTCACATGTGTCTGTTCTATCCCATTTCCACATTCTGTGATTTTTTCTCTCTCATGCAGAAACCACCCTTGAACAAAAAATTGAATTTAAATGTGTCTTTTCTTTCCAAACAGCATTCCCCCCCCCACAATGCACAGTGTCCCAAACTACCCATTTTGTCAATGGGTAGTTCAAATTATTTGGATTTGTTTTGTCAGCCCAAAACCGTCCCCCAGCAGTTGGGATCTGCAAAGGCCAGAGGGTAGCAGTTCTGTTTGATAGTCTGGAAGATTCGGATCAGATCTGTTTCGTATAGGAACTGGCAGATGCTAAATTCCTGAAGCATCCTTGTGTGAGAGGTGGTGGTGGTGGTAGAATAAAATAAGATTAGGAAATTGCAATCTCAAATACTTCAGCTGAATGTCAGTTTTTCTGGTTGTTTTATTTCCCATTGTCAAATGAGCATTGCACAACTTACATGATATCAGATTACCCTCTCAAATATATGTCACTGAGTATTAATGTGTACATACGGTGCAGGGTGGGGACAAGGAAACATCTGACTCATATCTTATTTATCGAACGTGGCTAATGTTTCTTTTTTAAAAAGTCGGTCTGCCTTCACCTCCGTTCTGTTTTGCATTCGCTCTCCGAGCTACATCATGTTCGCCCCGTTCTTTGAAGTGTCTCGTCAAATACAGCAGGGGAAGCCACTTATATCTTTAATGGACTTCCCCGTAGGTTTATCTTGTTTAATATGAAGAACAGCTGTTGTGTCGTGGAAGCAGAGCTGCTGAAATCGAACAGGCAGAAGAGGACCAAACGCCAGGCGATTTGAGGGTCAGATTAATCGTTAGTCTAAGTGCACTACGGCGTCGTAGCCAAGTCTAATGTAGCAGAGTTACCCGAGGGCCTCTGATGTGGCAGATATCTTGGGGCTTTGCTCCATTGGATTTTTTATTTTAAAGGCAGGCCCTTTCTGGAGGGGAAACAAAGACAATGCTTGCATTTTGGGGAAGTAACAGCACGAGGAGCAGAGTGAGCATGTACATCATAATGGTCCCAATTTGTCATCACTCGTCCTCTTTTCCTGGTCCTGGAAAAGCATCCACTTCTATTTTTTGCCCCATTCAAAATTTGTCAGCAAGATGTGACATGAAATTAAATGTGCCTTTGCATCTAACATGCGGGTTTTATTTTTTTTATTATTAAAAAAGTGCAAATTTTTTCAGGAGTACTGATTTTTGTTCATTTACCGGTAAAAGCATTTATAAACCACTTAATATTTTTAAACGCCTTCCATGTTTCTGCAATATAAAAACAAACACTACCATTACAGCAAAAATACAGTCTAAAACCAATAAAACAGCAGTGCAAACAAATGTATAAAAATGAATACGAGGGGAATTGAGAGGATTCCAATACATAAAACAGGGTCCAATCTTTTGGATCAGGATAAAGATAAGGATATGTCTTTACAAGCTATCAGAAGCAACTTGTGGTTGCCGCTGCATAGTGGGCAGCCATTCTCCAGGGCTTCGGACAGGGTATACTGATTCCCAGCCCTTCCTCTGGATATCAAAGATTGAACCTGGAGCCTTCTAGATGCAAAACAGATGCTCCACCACTTTTAGAATTTATATCTCTTCCAAGGGAAGAGAAATAGCTGTGCTATCATAGCTATAATTATCATACCAACGGGCTACAAGAAAGATGAAAAAGACATGTATATTACAAACGATGTTGTTCACAGGCCATCCTTTCGGCACTGAGGCACATCAGAGTTTACTGAATCCAGATATGCAAAGTTGGGTGCATTATGTACAATTAGAATTATCTGGGTGGGGCCATAGCTCATTGGCAGAGCACATGCTTTCTTAGCAGAAGCTTCTAAGGTTCAGTCACCAGAAAGTGTCAGAAAGGTATATGGAAAGAAAGGAAGGGGGGGGGGGAACCTTCTCAGGACCCTGGAAGTTAACACCAATCAAATTATATACTAATAGCCTAAGTTTATGGCAGTGCCCTGTGTTAACAGAACACAATCAGAGCATGATCCAACTCTTCCCCAAAGATTGAAGTTCATTCCACAGGGATTCATATATGTTGCATTGGATGTCTATTGTACTGGAATGCTGTAGGTTTATAGTATTCTGTACAGCAGATACTTCCAACTCAAAACTGTCTGCAGCTCTGAAATTTTGCTCCAGCAGCCCTAAATTGCATATTACTTAAGAAGAGAGAGAGAAAGAGAGAGCTGATTTAAATATCACTTGCCATATAATTATTGCAAACATATTCAGTTAAACTAATATAAAATTAACTCCCTTCAAGTCATCGGGGATCGACCCGTTGTATTCATTTGGAAGGCAAAAATTTATATAAAAAATGCCAGTTGCCTGAGGGCACACTAATTGCTTGAAGGAATTTTTGTGTTTTGTTTTGTATAATAAAGAAATATTCCGGAAAAGGAGAAGCTCAAAAGAGATTCATAAATATGAAGGGATACAGGTTGGCATGCAAAACTGTAAAAAAGAACAGAAAAGAAAGGTAGCATTGAAACCTGTCAGAAAAGAAAGGAACCTGTAAAAAAGAAAAAGAGAAATAAATGGCTGTGTTTCGGGACTTGAGAAAGATGCTGCTTACCACATTGATCTTCAGCGGGCACTTTCCATATTCCATCTATTAGAATCTTCTGACCTTTTCCTAACACCATTAAAAGATAAAATGTTAATCTACTGAAGAAATGATGCCTGACCTTTGGAAAAGGAAACACACCACTTTTACAGTCTGCCATCATTAACGGACTTGATGTTCAAGAGCCAAGCATTATATGTATCATAGCAATATAATTGTTTAGAATAATGTAAGTGTTCAAGCGAGAAGGTCTATACTACACATAACATAAATTAGAATGAGATCAGGGTGAACTTTTAGCAGCTGATCAAGTTAAACTGTCAAAACAGGGCTCACGCTCCAGCTAATCAGCTGTAACCTCTGGATCTCCCCCCCCCCCCGCCCATCCCATTATGCTGAAATATACACTTGCAGGAGACGTCGTGTGTGTCACGAGCCCCACAGCACTGTCGGGATCAGGCTTGGATTGGCAGGCTCAGATAGAGGAGGAGGAGGAAGAGCAAGAATCAGGGAGTTGAATTGTGGGGTCATGGTTTGAAGGCGTGAGGACCTCCCTTTTCTACTTTGACGTCAGGTGCTTTGGAAAACGGAACAGGGATGCTGGCTCTCTTCTCCCACTTGTCCGTGGAGCAGAGTAACACTGTGGGAATTGGTGGGGGCTTTGAGCAGCTGATGGGGGAAGCTGAACAGGGAGTGGCAGTGACTGGAGTCTAAACAAGATGCAGCAGTTTTGCCATCTAGAACTAAGTCCTGCCCTCTCAGATGGCAGCAGATCTGCCCATGTGCTTGTATGGTTAAGGAGTCTTGAAAGTGAGTGTGCCACACCTCATTTTTCAGAGCTTGGCAGGAGGAGTGGGGTAACTTGTTGGAATAGCTTCATCACTTCTGCCAAGTTCTGAACTTCCTGTCATGCTCCTGAACTCATAGGCCACTACTCCTGACAACCATTTCTTGCCTGAATAAATATCTCATCTTACTTCTGTGTGCTTTGGATGGAAGCCTGGACAGTATGTTTTGTTTTTGTTTTTGTTTTTGTTTTTGTTTTTGTTTTTGTTTTTGTTTTTGTTTTTGTTTTTGTTTTTGTTTTTGTTTTTGTTTTTGTTTTTGTTTTTGTTTTTGTTTTTGTTTTTGTTTTTGTTTTTGGTTTTGTTTTGTTTTGTTTTAAGGTAAAAAGGGATTATGCCATAATCACCCTTTGTGCTTGTGGGAGTTCGGTTGCACATATTGAGTTGGGCATGTTCTTCCATTTCTCCAGTAATCTGAGCATACAGGTGTCATAAGTGAGCTGAAGGCAGCTGTCTCAAGTGAGCCAGGAGTTAGGTTAGAGACAAGGCACTGCATCAGAGTAACATTGCAGATGTGATGTGTGTTTGTACAACACAGTCATCCTACCTGTGGTCATCTGCTACAGCCCTTGAGAAGTCCACCCTCTCATGCATGTTTATGTAGGATGAAAACAGAGGTGGCACATAATATTTACTCCTGTGTAAAACACCAAATCTATTATTAGCACCTGATTAGAATCACAAAACAAAGCTCACCTAATTACCAATATTGAACTCACAGCTTCTCATGGGTGCACGCCACACATCCAAGCCATGGGTGACCACTATGAGTGACTAAACAATGCTGTTCTATGTGGCCCAGTGCTGTGGTCCAACTGAGTATGAGAACATTTAATACGTTCCTAGCTTTCAACCTTCCATTATTTCAGCTGCATCTTTTGACAACCCCCTTGCTTTTCAGCACACAGGGATTTTAAGGAATAAACCTTGACATTTTGGGGGGCACTGCCCCATTTGTCCTAATGAACCAGCTTTCACCATTGGTAGTGTGGATATGAGATGAGGTAACCCCTCTCCCCCCCAAAAATAATGATGTTAGCATGTACAGTTAGGAGCATAGATTCAACTATAGGATTGGAAGGGGTCCCTAGGGCCATCTTGTCCAATCTCCCACAATGCATTAATCACAGCTGGAGAAGCCCTGGCAGATGGACATCCAACCTCTGCTTAAAAACCTCCACAGAAGAAGAGTTCATCACCTTTCAAGGTAGTCCCCTCCACTGCAGAACAGCTCTTACCATCTGGGAAGTCTTTCTAAAGTTTAGTCAGAATCCTTTTTTCTTTTCTTTTTTGTAATTTGAATCCATTGGTTTGGGTCCTACCCTCTGGAGCAGCATCTTCCAGGAGACAGTCCTTCAGATATTTTGAGTGTGACAGTCATGCCCCCTCTTAGTCTTTTCTACTCCAGGCTAAACCTACCCAACACCCTCAACCATTCCTCGTAAGGCTTGATTTCCAGACCCTTGGTCATCTTGGCCACCATCTTCTGCACACTTTCCAGTTATATGCTATTCAGTAGGGAAGAACAACACAATGATATTAGCTTCCCAAGTTTACTACCCGTTTACACCAAAAGATTGCACAATTAACTTTTTTTTAATCCCAAACACTTATCCTGCCCATAATATTGGTATAATTCTACTCTTTGCATAGGAACCATTCATTCACCTCCTGATCAATGCTTAACGTGTTCTGTAACCTGGCTTCATTCTCCCTTAACTTCCTGAGATAATTTCTTCCTGCATCAACAGATTCTGATGTTGGCCACCGTCTCAATTTAACATGTAGCCCAGTGTTTTGAAGGAACTGACCAAGTCCTGAATACCTTCTGCAAAGCAAAAAATAAATGACAGTGTAG
Organism: Podarcis erhardii; assembly: GCF_964252035.2. Taxonomy (NCBI): domain Eukaryota; kingdom Metazoa; phylum Chordata; class Lepidosauria; order Squamata; family Lacertidae; genus Podarcis; species Podarcis erhardii. The sequence goes on from NC_138511.1 coordinate 39,721,385, forward strand.
GAGAAAGAGAATCAGTACAAGTCTTGTCTCCTTCGCTTGAAAGTTGAATCCCACTCCCCACAAATACGGGCTTTGGAATGTTATCATAGTAACAGGTTACAAGCTAAATGATGTGCAAAATCCTTGCTTTGACCACGAAGACAAGAATAAGCTGGAAACTGGATCCATTACTTGAACTGAACCCAAGTCATACATTAAGATTGTTTGAAAGGAAGTGTCTCATACAAAGCGTAAGAGTGTGTTGGGAGTTATTTGTTTCAATTTGTGTGTGTGTGTGTGTGGAAGTTCCATTGATGTTCTCTCTTCTGTCTCCCAAAATAACCTAATAGAACAAGCAGGAATGGAGGCTGTCACTACATTAGTGCTTGGTGAAACCAAACTTGGCAGACCCCTTTTCCTTATATCATTCCTTGTTGCAAGAAGCTGGGAGTCAGGTTGGCTGCTCCGAGAAAGCTTTCCCTTGCTTCACTAGTTTTAAAATGTGGAAGAACTTAACCTTACAGGTCCATTACAAAAGGGCTGGGCAACCTGTAGCCCTTGGCCTAATTCCACATGGGTAGCAATGAGGGAAATGGATGATGAAAAGAATATGAGAGAAAGAGAAAGAGAGATGGGGGGGGAGGGAGGGAGGGAGGGAGGGAGGGAGGAAGGAAGGAAGGTGACCTGCTCACTTTTGACTCTGGTCCTGATCCACTGGCTTCTTTCCCACCCTGTGCTGACATGCAGCAGAAAGATTGCCCACAAGGAAAATAGGGTCATTGTCCCCGCCTCAACAAGTTTTATAAGAAGCTTGCATTTCAAATTGCTTTGCTTTGATGTAATATTTTATGTTCTTTCATGCTGGGTTGCAGCCTCCCAGGAGCCCTAGCTGGTGGTGAAGGTCCTGCAGGGATGGGCAAATCTGTCAATCTCAGTTTCTCTCAGTTTCTCATCTTTCCCCCAGTCTTCGGTTTGATTCTCCAGATTTCCACATCGTTTTGAGAATTTATTTTATTTTCTTTTTTAAAACAAACTTCTCCTGAATCTATCAGGAGAACTTTCTCAGAATATATACATTTTTAAATGCAATCTCCTCTGTTGCACACATCGTTGCATAGAAATTTTCTCTGAAATGATGCATTTTGTATGCCATGGTCACCAATAGGCAAATTTGTATGCACATTCTATCCTAACAAATGCATTTTGGTACAGGCAACTTGGCAAGAGCACTGCATTGCAAAATTCAAAGGAGGGCTGTGATTCAGTTCTCATATTGTTTGAATGAGTTCAAATTAGGTAGGTTCTCCTTGAAATGCAAACTGAATTGAATATCTCCCCTATCCCTAGTCTCTTCCCTGGTCTTAGGTAACTGGTATGCCTACACGTGTATATTTATATCAAGCAACATTTTAGTATACAGTGATCAAAGTATCATCTGGAGGCCCTTGGATGAGAGACAGGAAAATGACAGTTTGCCAGGGTGAGAGGCTGGGAGGAGAAAGGAAAGATTCCAGGTGAGAGCTGGGAGCAGGTACTGTCCTCTGTAGGTGGTTAAGGCTAAGAATTACCTTTAAGAGAGGACTCTCTATTCTACTTACTCAATTTGTATTTTTTGTAGCCGCTATTTTACTGAATTTTAAATAAAAATCGCATTCATAAAATAATCAAACTATCTGTTCCTGATGCACGTGCATGCACACACACTGAACAACAACAACAATGCACCCCATCATATCATCCACAGATGCTTCATACGTTTTCTATGTTCCAGGAACAGCACTGGTACCTTTTGACTATGCAGCCTGCATTAATCTCTTCCCACCATAGCAGTAAGTTTTACTTCGTTGTATCTGTGCAAAAGGCTTGCTTAGACAGAGACTCTTTCTCGCCTCTGGAAAGGAGAGGATTAGAAAGCGGATTGAGACATGCACGGGGTTGAAGGAGGGAAATTCCCCTATACTTGGCACAGAGTTGTTCATTTCCCCTAAAAGGGGAATGAGCAAAGGCTTCACCTCACCAGTGCTACTGTTTTAATAGATGCAGAGCATTGTCCCTCCATGAAAATAGCCCACACAGAAAGCTATACCTCCAAGAGACTCGCCTCCTGTCACCTTGCCAGGAAAGAGAGAAGTGGGAGCTGATTCCTTACTGAGTGACATGATAGGTATCCAGTCTTCTTCTTCCAGGGTTTGATAGTTACAGGCAATGTGATATAGTGGCTACAGCACTGTATGCAGAAAGTTTTTCAGCCAAAGGGCCACAACCCCTTGTGGAGAACCTTTGGAGCATGACAATCCATTGGTGGTCAGGGGCAAAAGTGGCTCAATGGATGTCAATGCATTTTATGCATCACTTCTATACTTAGAAGTGTAGAACAATAATTCATACAGTCTATGATCATCCACAACACATGGACAGCAATGTTGTGATGTACTTGGGTAAACTTTTGTAACTCAAGCGCATGGATGTAGGGAAGGGGGGGGGTGATCTCAGTTCTGTAATGTGACTAATGTACAAATTTTTGCAAACAACTTCCCCTAACATTAGGGTGCGGTATTTTCACCAATATCTTCATTTTTATGCACACCTATGCGTTTCTGTAAACACACCTTGGTTGGAGAACTGTATCGCAAGATTTGGGAAAGTGTGAGTTTTGAAGGACAGCTGTGTATTGGTTTATGTTCCAGAAAATGGGGACTTGAGGGATTTGGCTTTCAATGAATACTGAACAAAATTTCCTCTCTGTCCCTATTCCCAGCCACTTTGGGTTCTAAATGCACATATATCTGCCTGGAACTTGTGTTGGGAAAAGCAGCGGGTGGGGTAATTGTGAGCAGGGGGGAGGAATGGTCCAGGACAGAAAGTGAACCCCAACTCCTGCCCCACCTCTCTTCCACTTAAAATTGCCAACTCTCAATGCTACATTTCACTTTTTATAAAATAGAAGTAAAAAAGCAATACTTGGGACTGTGTTGTGCACATCTGTATATAATATTTTCTGTGGTGCCCCTATGTTGTAAAATTGTCTGCTCACAGAGATGCGTCTGGCACCCTCATTATACAGCTGTTGAAGATGCACCTCTTTACCCTACCTTGGGATGCTTGAGGTGTATATTTATGGACCCATTGTTTAAAACTGTTTTTAATACTGTGTTTTAAAGTTGTAACCCACCCTAGGTGGAGGATGGGCTAATAATAATAACATTAAGAACAATAATAATTGGTCGTTTGCCCTTCAAATTGGCAGTCACTGCAACCTATCAACATTTTTTTTTTGCTGGGAAATAGGATTTGAAATAATTCCTTTGGAATCATCCTGTGCTTTCATTCATGTGCGTCCTTTTCCATGGAAGTGACTTAAATATACGCATTTTTATGCTCTGCACTCCTTCAACAAATGCATAGTTAGGGCATTGTTAGCAAGTCTGAAAAGGAAGCCAGGGCAGAAAAGGCAAATGGCTTTCTCATGTTTGCTCCACTGTTTCTCTAACGCTTGGCGACTCTTCCTTTCTGAAAGTAAAAACCCAAAAGGAAACGCCAGCACAAAATAAATGACTGGGAAGACGGAAATGTAACTCCTTTTTGCTCTTCTTCCTTGCATATGATTTAATAAGCTATGAAAGATAGGCAGAACAGTGAGTGAGCCAGCCACTGCAAGTGTGCCCTCTTCAGAGCGTCAGATTAGGCTATAGTCATTTGTCCTATATAGCAAACTGGCCTCTTGGTGCTTCCAGACTATTGCTATTTCCAGGTGGGATTCAATCGCAAATTCAGGTTGTGCATTTAAAGTAGATTTGGAGGTCTTGTGCAACTAACTAACTTTCCCCACAAATCAGTCTTTTTGTGATAAGGAGAAGTGCACTGAAAAGTGTGGGGTGCGCTTTTGATTGACACAACGACATCTAAACTTCCAGCACTAATACCTGATGGCATCTAACTGCCCTGCAAATAAATGGTCAATAAACAAGTGGTATCATAGGAACATAGAATATAGAAAGCTGCCCTATGCTAGGTCAGACCATTAGCTCATCTAGTTCAGTATTGTCTACGCTGACTGGCAGCAGCTCTCCAGGTTTGTTTAGATTGGAGCCATTCCCTGGAGATGCCAGATATTGGACATAGGATCTTCTGCATGCAAAGCAGTTGCTCTACCATGGAGCTACAGCCCTTCCCCAGGTTATTTGGACACGACCTCTGACTCAGTGCTCAGTGTGTTTTTCAGGGATTTGGGATGCTTAGAAGAGTTGGGTCACCACACCTTGTGGTCCTGAAGGTGGTTCCCTTGGGGGTTCCTCAGCTGGTGCCTCTCACCACGCTTCTGCATCCAGTCAGTCCATGACATTAAGTCCTTTAAGACTCAGAATCTTAGGTGGGTGCATACCTCACTCCCTTCCCACTAGTGACCCATCTTTGTCAGTCATGCCATGTTTTATGATTTATGTGCATAGAAAAACATACACATACATATGTGTGTGAGAGAGTGCATAGCATCACTCACTTCAAAATGTGGTAAGCGGCCCCCTGTATTTGTTGCCCCTCCTGCTGAACAGGACCCTGATGGTACACAATGAGCTCAACAGACTGTATGCACCATCATTCTAAATAAATAAGTAAATTAAATCCCTGCATGCAGAAACCTAGATGCAAGTTCAACATTTGCAAGGTCTGTTGCTAACAGCAGCATTCTCATTGCTTCATCTGTTGGGTCCGTTCCTCTTAACATCATAAGGTTGTTCATTCTCTTTCCTCTTCTTTTTTCCTCAAGGTTAAAGGTTACCTTTTTATTTTTTTAAAAAAGTGTTCTGGAGACTGATTAAAAAGAAAATGTAAAACATCGTTGTTTTCAAATGACGCAAAGTACATTCTTAAAAGGCACAAATGTGAGGTTTCCCACCCACCCCAGCCTCCTCCCAGGAGGAAAATTGTCTGTCAAAATTCAATGGAAGGATGAATAGATGGGAGAAGGTTTTTTTCCCCTCCCCCTGTCCTTCCCCACCCACAGGAAATGCTCTGTGTGTATAAAATTGGTGGAAGCTGGTGGGTGTTCACACCAAATAGCCTGCCTGCTTTTCTAATTGACAAGACAACTATTGTTGCTGTCTACTTTGCATTCAGGCATAGGAGGAGTTGATGACTCTGCAATGATCTAATATCACAGGGTTGCAATAACTTTACTGCTTGCAGGAAACTGTAAAAACAAAATAAACTCAACTTTGGTGTGTTACCTGCTGAGACATATCATCAAATTAAACAGCTCTGCTTTGATTGCTGACAGAGTTGCAAATAACCTCGACTAGCCAACTAATTAAAACATACAAAAAAAGTAAAATTAGAAAGAGTGGCTATTTCTTTTCAAAGCGGTTTCAATGTTTCAATAGCAGGGCTAATCAGCATCTTAATTAACAGCCATATGAAATGAAAGTGTCCATTTGAGTGGCTTTAAAAATAGACAACTTATTTATGCAAAATCTCGCGTATGTGTTCTTTGCCAATATTAGGAACAAGTGTTCGACTCTGAACTTGACTTGTTTCTTTTCCTGCAAACAAGGAGTGGGAGGAATTTGCAAAAAAACAAACAAACCAGGGGGCTGCATCCAGTGTTTTCTCTGTGCATGAGTGGAACGCTGGATTGCAAAGGTGCAAGTAGGAAGATTTGAATCTTGGGGAATATAGCACTAGGCTGTGGCAGCCAGTCATGGAATCAGAAGTCACAGCCACACCATACATAGAATCATAGAATCATAGAGTTGGAAGAGACCACAAGGGCCATCGAGTCCAACCCCCTGCCAAGCAGGAAACACCATCAGAGCACTCCTGACATATGGTTGTCAAGCCTCTGCTTAAAGACCTCCAAAGAAGGAGACTCCACCACACTCCTTGGCAGCAAATTCCACTGTCGAACAGCTCTTACTGTCAGGAAGTTCTTCCTAATGTTTAGGTGGAATCTTCTTTCTTGTAGTTTGGATCCATTGCTCCGTGTCCGCTTCTCTGGAGCAGCAGAAAACAACCTTTCTCCCTCCTCTATGTGACATCCTTTTATATATTTGAACATGGCTATCATATCACCCCTTAACCTCCTCTTCTCCAGGCTAAACATGCCCAGCTCCCTTAGCCATTCCTCATAAGGCATCGTTTCCAGGCCTTTGACCATTTTGGTTGCCCTCCTCTGGACACGTTCCAGTTTGTCAGTGTCCTTCTTGAACTGTGGTGCCCAGAACTGGACACAGTACTCCAGGTGAGGTCTGACCAGAGCAGAATACAGTGGCACTATTACTTCCCTTGATCTAGATGCTATACTCCTACTGATGCAGCCCAGAATTGCATTGGCTTTTTTAGCTGCCGCGTCACACTGTTGGCTCATGTCAAGTTTGTGGTCAACCAAGACTCCTAGATCCTTTTCACATGTACTGCTCTCAAGCCAGGTGTCACCCATCTTGTATTTGTGCCTCTCATTTTTTTTACCCAAGTGCAATACTTTACATTTCTCCCTCTTAAAATTCATCTTGTTTGTTTTGGCCCAGTTCTCTAATCTGTCAAGGTCGTTTTGAAGTGTGATCCTGTCCTCTGGGGTGTTAGCCACCCCTCCCAGTTTGGTGTCATCTGCAAATTTGATCAGGATGCCCTTGAGTCCATCATCCAAGTCGTTGATAAAGATGTTGAATAAGACCAGGCCCAAGACAGAACCCTGTGGCACCCCACTAGTCACTCTTCTCCAGGATGAAGAGGAGAAGAAAAGAATGGCTTCCCCCAAAAGAATGGCTTTCCCCAAAAGAATCCTGGAACTCTCAGTTCATCCCCAAACTATGATTCCCAGTACCGATAATGAACTACAAATCACAGGATTCTTTGGTGGAAGTTTTGTCCCTTAAATGTATGGTATGTATGCAGCCACCCCTAGTTCTTTACCACCTTAGTCCATTGCAGATCTAAAATGGAATTACTACAGTGGAGGTTGGTTCATTGGCTCTGCCTATCTGCCTGCGTTCCACCACCAGTCCAGGGGTGTGGCACTGCCTGTGGCAGCCTCCCTTTCCTCAGTCTCAGTGTTGCCCTTGTTGAACTCAGCATGGAGGAGGATGCAAACAAACCAAGAGTTAGTAGGCTCTTCCTGTCACTGCCTTTGACCCTACCTAATGTTGGTCTCCCTGCCTTTCACTCTACCAGTCTCAATGGTCACCAGCCGCCATTGAGCAAGGACCAGCCCTGCCATAAGGAACAGTGGGGTAACTACCTCAGATAAGCAGGGACGTGGGTGGCGCTGTGGTCTAAACCACTGAGCCTCTTAAGCTTGCCGATAGGAAGGTTGGCAGTTCGAATCCCCACAGCGGGGTGAGTTCCTGTTGCTTTATCACAGCTCCTGCCAATTTAGCAGTTCAGAAGCATGCCAGTGCAAGTAGATAAATAGTATCTAAGGGAAGGTAACACTGTGGTGGGAAGGTAAACGGTGTTTCCATGCGCTCTGGTTTCCATCACAGTGTTCTGTTGCACCAGAAGCGGTGTAGTCATGCTGGCCACATGACTCAGAAAGCTATCTGTGGACAAACGCCGGCTCCCTTGGCCTGAAAGTGAGATGAGCTCCGCAACCCCATTGTCGCCTTTGACTGGACTTAACTGCCCAGGGGTCCTTTGCATTTACCTTGACCATACTTCAGATAGCTGATTCTGGGTGTCACAAAAAGGCAACAAATGGTTAATCATTGAAACCAGGCATTACCTATCCCCTTCCCTGCAAAAAAAGTAAAATGCAACAGTATTAAACTGAATAACTAACAACTGCCTTCCCTCAGGGTGCGCTGCAGGGCCAGGGAGGGCTATGGGCCGAGGAGAGTTGCAAGGGCCAGATAGAGAGGTCTGAGGAGGCGTATTTGACTGCTGGGCCTGTTGTTACCCTGCCCCTGGCTTAATGGAAGTACCAACCCTGAATTCTGGGCAGAGGCTCTTTCAGAATGGTGTAAGGCTTCTTGTAAAGGTTTCAACCTGGAATTAGATTTTTGCTCACAGTTTAGTGATTTAGCATGATTTTCATAAATATAGCTGGTGAAATAGCTCAGTCGGTAGAGTGTGAGACTCTTGATCTCAGGGTCATGGGTTCAAGCACCACATTGGGCAAAAAGTTTCCTGCATTACAGGGGGTTGGACTAGATGACCCTCATGGTCCCTTTGAACTCAACCGTTCTATGATTCTGCAATATACTTTATTGTGTGCTTTCTGCATTGTAGCCCTCATGGATCAGGAACACTCTTTGATCAATGAACTGTGGGGAGGGGACTCCAGTTCTCTGCTTGCAGGGAGCCTAGATGATACTTAGAAACAGATAATGATAGAGCAATGTTGAGAAACAAATTCTTCCCATAAATGCAATGTAATTACAATCTTTTCTAAGCTAAGGATAGCACCCTAGAGATTACTATAAGTAACTTATAATAGAAATTTTATTAGTGGTAGTAATTTTTTATGATAATTAGCATAATCTGCAGCCAATAAAATCCAAAGATATATTGTTATATCTTTTGTACTAGGAAAGTATTTTACCCAAGAGTTGAAACAGGAAATAAGAAGGGAAATGTATGATTTTTATCATAATTGTACGCGTTCAGCTTTCAGTGCCTGGAAAATCTTTATTCCTTTTTCACCTCACAGGTTTTTTTGTGTTTTGTTTTTTTAAAGTTGACGTATATTCAATGGATAGGAAAAAAATAGGTAATCTTCTACCTATTAGAGGTAAGCAGGATACAGTTATTATAATTGATTACTCGTATTGCTGGCCAATTTCACAGTTCACCTTTTTGTTAACTTCAGCAGGTTAAAAAAAAGGCTTTCCATAGTGAAGAACTTAATCTTCTGTAATGCTCAACACTGTGCTCCATTAATCAGATTATATATTTTTTCTACATTGATTAGCATTAGAGAGGAGCAGATAATCGGGGAGGGGGGTATTGAGTGCCCTAAATCTATAAAAGATGCAAAGTTCTAAGAATACAATTGAAGGGTGGTGTAAAAATATCTATAGCAAACAAAGAAACCAATAAAAGCTTTGTAACATGATGGCTAACTGGCAGGGACTGGCAGAATGCTGATGAGTGTGCACTGAGGATCCAGCCCTTGAGTTGGAAAGGACTGTAGCCCATCTAAAAGCCTATATCCCTTTCCATGAATTAATGTTGTGTATTTTTGATAGCAGGACACAGGCATGCTTTGTCCCATAATGTTCATTCCACAGCGCCTCATGTTTAAGATACACCATTTGCAGTGGGAAGGGGGAACACAATGCTTTATCTCCCTGGTATCATGTGGCGATAACTCATGTCGCCACAGCGGAAAGCAGGGAGATTTGTGTCTGCACTTATTTTAGTTCTCCTCCATCACATTCCTGACCACACCCTCCTATCTGTCCTTTCAACACTTTGGCATTCCTTACAGGGAAAGCACACAGCCCTCCATTTGGTTGGATTGGTCAGGCTGAGCTCTTACGTTCCATTTGCTCCTTTTCAAGGCTGCGGTTTTCCCTGGCAATGCTGGCCAACCAACATGCACACCAAACATTTAAAGTGCTACAATACCACTTTAGTCAGTCCTGGCTTCCTGCTAAGAATCCTGGGAGCTGTCGTTTGTTAAGGGTGCCAAGAGTTGTTAGGAGGCCCCCTATTCCCCTCCCACAGCTACAGTTCCCATAATCCCCTATGAAGAGGGACTGATTGTTAAACCACTCCAGAAACATTGGTGTATAAGGCGCCCCTGTTGTCACATGTGACCAGTGCTTTCCCCCCTAAAAACATGTTTAGGGGTACTCTCATTTTGACTCAAGAAAATCACCATTTTATAGTTCAAATCAGGGTACATAAATACAGCAAATGGACAAAAGTACAAAGATTCAGAAAATATTTAGGGGTATGCGTACTGCAGTCACATTTCTGGAATGCCAGTTAGAATGAAAGCATATGAGGAAATTTAAGCACTATTTCTCCAGGTTTAAACCTGTTGGAAATGATTTTTCTAATTGGCTAAGGAGAGGAAATGGGCAGAAGCATCTATAAAGCCTCTCAGTCAATAGGTATGACTGTGGGTGTCAGGAGAAAGACTTGTCAATGCCATGGGGGGGGGGTCAGAAACTTGATGGAGTTATGCCTCACTTTGCCCCAAAGACCACCATCCACAGCTCTCTGTCTACCCTACCTATGGAGATATGTCGGCCTACAGCGTAAGGTGCTCACATTAGTATTGAAGAATGGGAGGTGATGCCACCACCATCCTTTCCGCCCACCCCCCATGTCTCTTATCCACCCCTCCAAGTTAAAGTAGAAAGTTCTCCTCTGGGAAATTTTGTCTCCGCTCTTAATGTGCGTGCCTTGTGATGGTGAACCAGAAGCAACGACGTGCAACAATTAGTCATAGCTTCATTTAAACAATTGCAGCACAAAATCTTTTTGCTGCAGAAGGTGCCAGACTGCCCCCGGGGCACCCGCACGCTACACACCCAGCTTTTTTGTCAAACTTGTAATTTTTTAATTGCCATATATTTTACTCATTTAGCCACGACACACCTTTTTCTTTCCCCTCCTCTTGGAGATGGGTTGCCAGGAAAGATGAAGAGACGCAAGACTTGCTTTTTTTCCTTTCACCAGGTGTGCAATTTCATATTTTTTTAAAAAAAAAACCAAGGTTCTAATTAAAATAATAATAGCAAAAATCATGGCAAAAATCAGCACCAGCGTTTTAAAAACATCTCCTCCTGCCCAAACTAAAAAGTTTGTCTTATTGCATTTATATCCCACCTTTTCCTCCAAGGAATTCAAGGTGGTGTACATGGTTCTCCCCTCCATATGTCATCCCCTCAACAACCCTGTGAGGTAGGTTAAGCTGAGAGGCAGTAACTGGCCCATGGTCTCCTAGTAAGCTTAATGGCTGAGTTGGGATTTGAACCTGGGTCTCCGAGGTCATAACTCAACATTCTACCCAGTACTAACCACACTGGCTTATTCAGAAGGTTTCTGTGGTAGAGTGGTTAGAGCAGGGGTCATCAACCTAGTGCCCTCCAGATGTTGTTGGACCCCATCAATGCTAGCTAGCATGGCCGCATGGCCAGTGGTCAGGGATGATGGCCACTGTACTGCATAGAATCTGGAGAGCAACACATTGACTACTCCCAGGTTAGAGCTCAGCAGACAAACCCAGGTTTAAGTTCCCACTTAGCCATGAAACTCAATGTGTGTCCTTGAGCCAGTCCATTTCTACCTCACAGGGTTGTTGTGAAGAAAAAATGGAGGGGAGAACTCTTTACATTTCCACTGAGAATATTTGACTAGTAGAGGAATAGGAGTAAGAAGAAGAAGAAGAAGAAGAAGAAGAAGAAGAAGAAGAAGAATACAGTCATACCTTGGGTTGAAGTTGCTTCAGGTTGAGTGTTTTCAGGTTGCGTTCCGCAGCGACCCGGAAGTAACAGAACGCGTTACTTCTGGGTTTCACCCTCACGCATGTGCCGGCGGTCAAAATGACGCCATGCACATGCGCCGAAGCGGCGAATCATGACCCGCGCCTGCGCAGATGCAGGTTGTATTCGCTTCAGGATGCGAACAGGACTCCAGAATGGATCCCGTTCATATCCAGAGGTACCACTGTAATAATAATAATAATAATAATAATAATAATAATAATTTTTAAAAGGCACCCATATTATTTAGGGTGGTATACCAACAACAAACCATGGGCCTTGCTCCTAAAGACCTTTGCTTGGAAAAAATTACTTTTGGATTCAATTGATTGTAATGCCACTAAGCTGGCAAATTCACTGGTGTTTAATATCTATGACAATTGGAGGAATCTCCTAGTCCAGAAGCAGTCCATGCTTCTGAATATCAGATGCTGAAAAGAGCCTTTGATTTTTCTCTTGAACATCTGAACAATAGTTTGAAGGTTGTCTCCAACATCCAACTCAAATTGGTCATACCCATTAATGTCAATGGGTGTGCTCTTAGGTATGACTAACACTGAACATAATAAGAGCCTGCTAGATCAGGCCAACTGCACATCTAGTCCAGCATCCCATTCTCACTGTGATCAACCAGAAGATGCCTGTGGGAAACCCACAAGCAGGACCCAAGCACAAGAGCGCTGTCCTCTTCTGAGGTTTCCAGCAAATGGTATTCAGAAGCATTACTGCTTCCAACCATGGAGGCGGATCAGAACCATCAGGACTAGTAGCCATTCACAGCTTATCCTCCATGAATTTGTCCTATCCTTTCAAAGCCATCCAAGTTGGAGACCATAGGTTAACTATGGGCTTTGTGAAGAAGTACTTCCTTTCAGAATCATAGAATTGTAGAGTTGGAAGGGACCCTGGCGGCCATCTTATCCATCCCAATAAAAGAGTGCAACCCACCAGCATTGGGAGGCTCCTGAATAGACATGCTGGAGAATTGCACTGCAAAATTTGTAGACGTGTGAATTTTGAAGGGTGGTTTGTCTGCTGCTAAAGAAATTGCGAATTAGTTAGGTTTAAACTTTAAATACAAATTGAATTTGATTTATCCCTTATTCCTAACTGTACCACTGGGTTATGGCCCCTTCTTAATAAACTGCTCATGGCGAACAGTTCAGGTGGCCCGTTCCACGTAGGCATAACAAAAAGCAACCACAAAGTTCAAGTGCCATGTGGCATTGTAAATCTGCATTGAGCAAAACGGCTCACAGCAGATGCTTTTGTCAAAAACTTGTAAAATAAACTTGAAAATAACATTGGCCTCGAAAGGCAGATTGAGCTATAAAACGCAGGTGTTGGGCTCCTCCTCTGCAAACTTGTTTGAACAGAGGATTCTCGCCCAACATACCTCAAACTACAGCACATAGTAATAATAATAATAAATTTAAAAGAGTCAAGGTCACATAAACCACTCTAGAGTTGGCTGCGGGGTGGTGGAGAAATATACCCACTGATGATAAATGGAATTCTGCTGAAAGATTTGGCCTTCATTCAGTAAAAACATGTTCCCTCATTTTGCACAGTAGGCAGTAACTATATTTGGGGTTCCTTTCTGCATGGGGAAGGTTGGAGTTAGAATAACATGTTAATCAGTCTTTCATGCACAATAGCACCATGTACAAATCTGTGTTGGATTTGAATTATTTAATTTTTTTGCCTTCTCTTATAATAGCATTTATATAATGAGTAATAATGGTAATAAATTACAGACGCAATGATTCCTGCTGGAAACTCCTTACAAGTCTTTTATCAGTTGACTCATTCTGCTATATACCTCTAGACATTTGCACAGCCCCAATTTACTATAAGTTTTGATCTACTCCAAGTATTTTATTATTGCTATTGCTGCTGGGGGACCCACAGACTTCCCTCTGCTGTTGGAAGGAAAGTAGGAAGGCAGGATGACAATGATAAAATGGCGGCGGCGGTCATGGTGATTTTATTAGATTTCAAATCCACCTTTCACCATGAAGTCCTGGACAGGTTACAACTGCTGTATTGTTTTTAACACTCGATTGGGAGCCGCCCAGAGTAGCTGGGGAAACTCAGCCAGATGGACGGGGTATAAATATTTTATTATTATTATTATTATTATTATTATTATTATTATTATTATTATTAAATCCAACTATGTTCTATTTAAGAGTAGACTCATTGAAAAGGATGGATCTCATCTGTCGCTATTCTTTATTGTATTTGTTCATCACTTTGTTTACCATGGTAATTCAAAGTAGTCTAAATGAAAAATGCTCTGATGGTGTTTCCTGCTTGGCAGGGGGTTGGACTCGATGGCCCTTGTGGTCTCTTCCAACTCTATGATTCTATGATTCTATGAAAAAAAATGAAAAAAATAGCAATAAAACCTCTAAAAACACAACAATTCGAATAAAAGACTAAAAAAATACAGTTATTCAAAGAAAGTAGGAATGGGAAAAATTAAAAATCCTTGTCTGGCACCTCATTGCAGGGATTCGAACTGCCAACCTTCTGATCAACAAGCCCTAGGCTCTGTGGTTTAGACCACAGTGGCACCTAAAACTAGATAATAGATGTGGTACTCTGGAAAGAGCATTCCATAAGCAGTTGGCCACAACTGAAAAGGCCCATGCTTGTGTTGCTATGCTCCAATCCTGCCATGATGAAGGCACTTAAATGATGATGACCACAGGGTTCCATTTGGTTCATGAGGCGAGATGTGGTCCTTGAGGGAGTGGGATCTTGAGCCACGTAAGACTTTGAATTGAACCCGGAAACAAATTGGTTAGTTATGTTCACTATTTTCAGTGGACCCACTCAGTAAGTGGGTCTACACTAAGTAAGTCTAACACTGTAAACAGCACGATAACACAATCAGTTAAAACAAATTACAATTAGGGAAATAGGGTGGGTCTATATATCCATATATGTACATGTATGTACATATATGTACATATGTACATATGTATATGTATATGTACATATGTACATATGTATATGTACATATACATATATGTACATGTACCAAAGACCAAGCTAAAGAGGTGTATGTTCAGCATATGCCAAAAATTATATGATGAAGGCATCAAACACATCTGTGGAGTGGGGAATTTCAAAACTTAGGGGCTGCCACAAAGAATGCTCTCTCATGGGCCAGTGCTCCCTGAACTCTCAAGGGTGATGGAACTACTAAGAGGTCCTGCTCTACCAAGCTTAACAACCATTCTTTCTGTTATTTTGGGCTTAAATCATTTAGGGCTTTAAAAACTAAAGTGAGCACTAGGCATAGGGCATGATGTCCTCCAGATGTTGTTGAACAGCATGAACCTCAGCCAGAAAGACCAATGAGATGATGGGAATTGTAGTCTTAAATATCTGGAGAGTACTTGGGGCTGGTCTAAAGGAAGGACCTGCTCTCACTGTGGGGTGTGAGTTTAAAACAAGAAAGGGGAGCTAATAACTTTTCAAATGCTTTCATAGTCCAGCAGGTTCTGGATCAGGGATTATGAAAGCTGAAGTTCACCAACGTGTGGTGAGCCATCCTTACCTACCAAAATATTTTTCAGCTGGAATGGAAAAGACCCTGATGTTGGGAAAGATTGAGGGCACAAGGAGAAGGGGACGACAGAGGACGAGATGGTTGGACAGTGTTCTCGAAGCTACCAGCATGAGTTTGACCAAACTGCGGGAGGCAGTGGAAGACAGGAGTGCCTGGCATGCTCTGGTCCATGGGGTGACGAAGAGCTAGACACGACTAAACAACAAAGCATGCAATGTCAGTGGTTCCATCTAAGAAGAGGTTCGAAGACCCACTCAGTGGAATGAACAGAAGTGCCCCCTTTTGAGAAGTGTCTGTAAGCTCAGTAGTGGAGCACATGGCTTTGCATGCAGAAGGTCTCAGGTTCAATCCCAAGCATAAAAGTAGGACTGGGAATGTCCCCTACCTGAAACTCTGGAGAGCCACTGTCTATCAGTGTAGATGATATCTTATTTGGAATGAGCTGTAGCTCAGTGGTAGAGCATTTGCCTTGCATGCAGGAGGTCCCAGGTTCAATCCCCAGCATCTCCAGCTAGGGCTGGGAGAGACTCCCTGCCTGGAATCCCAAAGAGATGCTGCCAGTCATTGTGTAGACAATACTGAGCTGGATAGACCAATGGTCTGATTCAGTATAAAGCAACTTCATATGTTTCTTTGTTCTCTAGCTGATTTACCGGATTTTGAAATAAGTGAAGAATTAAATATTGTTATTTAAGAGGTGAGAACTCTGGTCATTAACACCAGGGTTGCAAAGCTCCATTGAAAGTTCACCATAAGTGAACACCATAAGTGTATCACAGGTGGTGATACAGAGGCTGGTGTTATGGAGTTTCACCAAGTTCCCTTTAGTTTGGTGCTCTAAAGTTATCCAGCATCAGGGTCATCCATTTGGTTATTTTCAAACAATGCATTGGCCTAAGGATGCAGCCTCTGGGAAGGAAGGGGGAAAAATATTTTCAAGGGCTTGAAAGATGCTCAAACTACAGCATGAGCAATGTTAAATTGACACAATGCATTAATTTAAACTAGACGACAGCTTTACCGATTACCAACTTCTCAACAAAAGGCAGGCAATTCCTGCCATCTTAGTAAAAACATAGTTTTATTTTTGTTTTATTTTTTAAAAAAGGTGTTTCTTTTCCTCTAATGAAGCAAGCACAGATATAAGTCAATAGAGCAATTCATTAACAAATCTTCTGAAATCCACCCTTGCCACCTCCTCTCCCCCCCCCCCCCGGGGTTACCAAGGGAAAGTGGATGCACTCTGCAGAAATAAAACAAAGTCTCTTTTGGAAGGGACGTCCATATGCTAAGGGTCAAGGGAGCCGAGTGGTTTTGCTCTGTTTACTATTCACCGTACACATATGGCAGCTAAGGTCACGTTGATCAGGCACTGTTCTCTGTACGCAAAACAAAATTTCCATATGGTCCATGAAAGTGGATATGCTTTTTCTCCCTCCCCTCCAGCTTCCCACGACTCCTCCTTTGTGCGGCACTGGTTAGAAGTGTAAAAAGAAGGGTGTGAGGGGTTGCCTCGTCAGTCAATTGCACTCAGCGGCTTTGTGCGTCAGTCCAATTTAGGGCATATCTGCATTGTTCCCCCCCTTCTCTCCCCCTCCCTGGCTTTCTCCTCGCCACCACCCATCCCGACCCCCACCCCCTTGAGTCATTCAAGCCCAAATGTTCATGTCAGTCTATTAGAACGTGATAGAAGTACTGATCAACGCCTCGGCGTCTAAATCCTTTTGAAACTGGGATGACCTGCTGAAGAGATTTTGAGTGGAAGGCCCTTCACAGAACTCTTTCAAAACCACATAAATAAAGCCCTTTACTGGCTTAAAATGGCCCCTCAGATTTGAAGCTACAGAAGCTCCCTTAAAAGGGGGGGGGGAGCACAACACGATTGTCATGGATATTACACGACGGTAACAACAACAGGCCAAGAAGACAAGTCTAGATGCTGAACAAAACTAGGCTAGTCTTTTCTTATTCTACCCCCCCCCCTCCTTTCCACTCACCACCCCTTTCTCTCTGTCCACCATTGGGGATACAGATCACTGACAGCTCTGTAAATAGGTTGTTTAACCCTTTGAAAGTGAATAAAAAGTCTGGAGACAAATGCATTCTGATGGACTTTTGAAACATGTAATGGGCAAAAAAGTATATTCTCACTTTTTCTGGGGTTCTTGTTATCTGCTTGCACCAGGCTGCTTGCTCATTGATGATTAACACGGGAGGGGGAAAGAAAAAAAAACAATTGTAGAGATTTTGCTTCCAGGGGGGAAAAGGAACATTAAATCTCATTTCAGGGCTACTGATTGTTTTGAACCGTTTATGAGTGCAGGACCTTTTGCTTTCCCTTGTTAGGATTGAGCACATATTATTGTGGCATGGTTTCATACCATATTCCCCCACCCCACCCCACCCCACCCCAAGAAAAAATGTGCTTGCCAGATGCATAGAGTCAAATCACTTCATCTGGTCTCCACACATAAGCATAACAACTTACCATTTTAGATATCTCAGCTGTTCCCAATTCATACACACACACACACACACATTTTCATGAATGCAATTAGAAAATTCTACCTTGGATATAATACTTTACCTTCAAGTCAGTAGAACAGATCAAAAGGATGGTGAAAACCGGATATATATTTGTGAAAATTGTTTATAGCCTTCGGTTTAATAAACTAGTTTTGGCAAGTGCTTGAACTGGTCCCTTGTTACACACAATTTCTGATTCTTGCTAGTGAAGCAATTTTTCATAAATCCAGAGAGGGACTACTGTTTTTAACCTATGGTCATGTTTGAACAATGCAAGACCCTTTTTCATATGTTTAACTCATTTTAATTGTCTTTCAGAGGAAAAGGAGAGTCATATTTTGTGAGTGTGTGTGTGGTGGTGACAGAGGCCTACTGAACTGGGAGGTTAGTCTATATGGCTTGAGTATGTACCCTGCCACAGACCTCCTCCCACCTCCGTCATGAAAATGCATGGCTATCCTTCCATCTCCTTCAGTTAAGTATAATATTTCTCCCTGACTGTTTCTGTCACAGAGTCATTACTGGAATCTGCTGACATTTTTGACACTTGGCAGCAATGGAGCACATTGGGTGGTCTTTCAATAATCTGCAGTCCAAAAAAATATGCATTTCTTCTCCCTCCCCCTACCGCATTGTAAAATCATTTTTACTCCGCCTTTTCAACCCAATGTTCTAGCAAGACAGCTTATGAACAGTGAACAATTACAATGATATTTAAAATTAATCCAGATCAAAACCAATAGTATGACTCCAATGGAGGATTCCATGTATAGCTTCAAAAAGAAAAAGTATAGAACACACTGCAAAGGAAATAACAGCAAGCAGGTTAAAAACTGGCTGCAGAAGCTCATTTGAAATAGAAAAGCATTGCCATCCCTCTAGAAAACTAACAATAAGGCCCCATCTGTGCTATACATTTAAAGCAGTGTCATACCACTTTAAACAATTATACCTCTACCCTAAGGAATCCTGGGTATTGTAGTTTGTTAAGTATCGTTAGGAGAGCCATATTCTGCTTACAGAGTTACAATTCCCAGAGTTCTCTGGAAAGGGGGATTAACTGTTAAACCATTCTGAGTGTTATAGCTCTGTGAAGGGAGTAGGAGTCTTCTAATAACTCTCAGCACCTTTTAGGAGCTATAGTACCCAGCGTTCTTTGGGTGAAGCCATGACTGCTCAGTGCATCATGCTTTCAACATATTCAGATGGAGCCTGCTACTCCAGATGCATTCTACACGGGAAATTGGAGGGTGCCAGCATGTCTTGGCTGGCCCTCTTGATAGCAGAGGGAATTCCAAAGTTGTCCTTGAAGTAAACGTGGGTTCAAGCAAGACCCAAGATAGTGATTCAGCTTAAAGGATTTATTGAGGAATCAGGAACAGACTGGGAAAAACAGGGGGAAAGGTCTGATTTATATATACTTCAGCCAGCCCCTGGTGACACCCACCTCATGCCTGACTGGCTGTTTTGTGCCAGGGGAACAAATCACAATGCAGGCTTCAGAAGCCTAGCCTGAAGTGTTATGCGGACTCAAGCTTAGAGCAGGGGACACACAGGAACATACATAACAGTCCCCCTCCGGGTGGATGACAACCTCCCAGCAAATAATAAAGGCACCTGCAGCAGGGCTCTATCTGAAATTCTTGATGACCAGGAGTCGTGTGTGCAAGAAGTAGTTTTAGCACATACACTCTTTTGAGATACAAAAGCTAGTTACATAAAATGTTCAGGTAAATTACTAATGGGGAGCCCTCCAGGCTGATCTGGCCCACAAGCCACATCTCCTCTGCTTGGGCCTTGCTTTGCACCCTGAGTGTTTTTGCCTGGCTGGAATATGTCCTTGAACTCTGATCGTGCCTCTTACTTGCCTGGATGGAGGGTAGAGAGGGTTGTATGAGTTTGTGTAGAAACTAGCTTAGATTACATTTAAATTAGTTCCTCTGCCCACATTTGCTTCTGGTCACACCCACCACTGGTATGTGGCCCTCAGAAGGAAATGTGGCCCTCAGGCTGTAAAATTCCTGCCACTAAAACCCATCAAGATTTCCCCTCAACCAGTCTCTTCTCCCTCCTGTCCTGTTTTGATCAATAAATGTTCTGCTCAATATGGGATAGTAAAACTGTACTCTTTAATTCCAAGATCCATATTAGATGCCTTGGATGGCTTTAAAAGAGGATTAGACAAATCTAGGGAGGATAAGACTACCAGTGGTTACTAGCCGCAATAGCCATGCTCTACCTCCACTGTAAAAGGCAGTAAGCCTCTGCATACCAGTTTCTGGAAATTGCAAGTGAGGAGAGTCCTGCTGTTGTTCTCATGTCTTGCTTGTGGTCAGTGCCGGATTTATGTATAGGCTAAGTAGGTTGAAGCCTAGGACCTCTAAATCTAGGGGGCCTTGCCAGCCTCTCCCCTCTCCCAAAATTGCAAACCCAAGACTTTATGCGAGGGCAGGGCAACTTAGGCCTCTAAATCTAGGGGACCTCGAAGGCAGGGCAACTCAGGCCTCTAAATCTAGGGGACCTCACCAGCCTGCCCTCTCCCTAGTGCCGCAGTCTCCCCTCTCCCAAAATTGCAAACCCAAGACTTCATGCAAAGGACAGGCAACTCAGGCCCAGCAACTATGAGACTCAGGGCGAGTCAATGGGGCCCAATTTAAAGCAGTGGGGTGCAACTTGATTTTTTTTTTGTAGGGCCCCAGTTCACAGCCAAAGTCTGCTCTGCAAAATCTTATAGATATAAATAAAATCCATCTAGATTGCCCTGGAGCAGAACACGGGGCACAATTTGGCCAAATTGCCCCAATTGCCTTAAGGTCAGTCCTGATGAGACTGTGCAGGGATTGGACTGAGAAGCCCTAGATCCCTGGTGCCACTATTCAGAATACGGACTCAAGGACTTGTTGTGGAAATAAAGGGGGACACTTACTGGAAATCAGTTTTGTCACCTCCCCCCAAAAACCCCAAGACAATGAGCCCAGCCACCTTTTATTCACAGTCGCATAAGCACCACACTACAGCATGGCCATAAACCTGTATGTTCAACCGCTGAAATATACACCCAATATGTAGCCTGAAGCCTTCGGAGCGCAGCGTGAGTTCCCACTGTGCTCCGCAGGCTTTGGGTTCCTTTCACTGAAGCCGGGAGAGCAAGACTCTCCTGGCTTCAGCAAAAGGAACCTGAAGCCTCCAGAACGCAGCGGGAACTCGTGCTGCGCTCCGAAGGCTTCAGGCGGCTATCCCTGAAGCCTGGAGAGCGAGAGGGGTCCGTGCGCACCAACTCCTCTCGCTCTCCAGCCTTCAGCGAAAGCAATGCGAAGTTCCCAGAGTTCCCTGTGCTTCGGAGGCTTCATGTTGCTATTGCTGAAGCCAAGGAGCCTGCATTTGCTCCATAGGATGCACACACATTTCCCCTTAATTTTTGGAGGGGAAAAAGGGTGTCCTATAGAGCGAAAAATACGGTACTTAATTGAGAAGGGGATTGTAACAAAAACACTGGGGTCTAATTTGAATAGTAGAGTGCCTGGTATCTAGTGGGCAAACTCATCCTTTATTTCCACACTGTGGCTGCAGACCATAGCTGTCAACTTACAGATTTGAAAATAAGGGACCAGCAGCCTTGAAAATAAGGGACCAGCAGCCAAAATACGGGACCTGCAGCCTCACCTGTTCCAGGCACTCCAGTCTTCCTGTCCTCCAGCAGTCTGGTCATACTCATGCTGGGTAGCTTCGAGAACACTGTCCAACCAACTTTGTAACCAGAGGTTCAACTGAATAGAATCTGAATCACATGCACCACGAGGCCTATGCAGCCTCAACTTAAGATGGCTCCCCGGCATGGCTTTGCACTGCAAAGTTTGCAGCAGCACGTGCAACAAAATGGCATCCAGCATTCAAAAACCTCCTCAGCTTGCATTAACTAGCCACACACAAGGCATGCAAGCTCCACCCACCAGTCGTTCTTAGACTTCTTATTGGGTGAGCAACACAGTTGGAGCCTCCCTCCTCCCTGGCCGGCAGGGAGGGAGGAGAGGAGCTGCTTCCTTTGAAATTTAAGGGACATCATTTAAGGGACATCCATCAATAAGGGACAGCAGCGGGACATGGCGCTGGAATAAGGGACTGTTCCTTCAAATAAGGGACACTTGACAGCTATACTGCAGACCAAACCACCTGTCAGGAGAGTTATGAGATTCAGGTGAGGGTCGGATGCCTTGTCAATCTCAGCAGGTATATAAGAGGCCTTTGCCCAGGCCAAAACCTGAAAGCTTGTGCACTGTGTTGTACATAGTGGATAGTACACTCTAGGGGAATTCAAATGACTCTCAGACACAACACACACAAACATGCACATCGAGAGCTTGTTGGGGGCAATGGGAGACCAAAAAGGCTAGTCACCGCACCCTCTACATATTTGGCCAGCATATGAAAGGGCTCTGTGCATAGACCAGTGTATGCACATACAAGTTCTCCGTGTGTGGGATCCTTGATTTGACCATGTTCCCCCTCCAATTGCATGAAAAATTGTAGCAACATAGGAGCTTCCTTCTTCTCAGTCAGACCATTGGCCCATCTAGCTCAGGATTGTCCACACTGGCAATACTGTCTGTCCTCAGGTTTTCATACAGGGAGCATTTCCCAGCACTACCTGGAGATGTTCTACCACTAAGCTACAGTGCTACATCTGTAGAGCCTCTTCAGACATTGAACCCATATCTAATGTGGGACATGACTGCGGTTCATGGCACGGATTGACTAGCTCTTTTGGTCCTGCAACTCTCATGCAAGGAGGGAGTCCTCTAAGCCCCCTTACGTAAGTGCTTATTTCTGTCTCTTTTTGCAATTGTCGCCTTGTGGAATTGTAATGTTATGTGTGCTGGAACACTCTGAATGGTGTTTTTATATGAGGAAATCAGGATATAAATGTTTTCATAAATAAAAATGGAGTCTAGTAAACTTCCAGTCCACCCCATTCCCCCAACCCATAAATCAATCACCACAACTATGCATTTTATTCAGAAACAAATCTTACTGTTCAATGGCCTTAGTTTTTTGTTTTTGTTTTTGAAGATCAATCTTCGTTAAGAAATCTATTATCATCACTTACGATTTACTACAATGAAATAAATGGGCACCTGCAATGGTTTTACCCCTAATAGCTCTTAGCTTGATTACAAGAAGTAAAAGCAAATCAATTCAGGGCAGAAGAAAGAAACATTTTTTTTAATAACATGCACTTCAGATAGGAGATCCCTACGTTATTACAAATTATAAGGTTAAGACCTCTTGAACGAATCCTAGCTAGTTAAATATTTAAAACTCCAGGGTAAGAAACACATGGGCTAATGAGCTTCAGGCAACTAAGTACGAAGATCTAGGGGGAGACATCTTGTTTTATATTAGAGAGCATTAGTGAATATAAACCAGCCAAAGAAGTGTTTAATTAAGGATTATATTGATATGGGAGAGGCAGAGGAGAGAGAGGGGGGAAAAAAGGTATGGATTGCAAAAGAATGTTTCTCTGTGTAAATTAGAACACTGAGGGACCACCTTTCAAAAGGAAAAGGGTGGACAAAGACAAGGATTTATAAACAATGTTCACTGTTCCCTCAAAGAAGACATTTCGGTTGAAGCACAGCGGGCAGTTGTACTTTTATTAATATATTCTCCACCTCATGCCAGTTTGAGGAACACCCCTTTTCTTTTTTTGTGCCCTTGGCCATTACTGTTTATATCCTTCCTGTTTTGCTTTGCTATTTTGAATATGAAGCATCACTGTGAATAAGATGTTGCCAAAGATGCACTGTGCTGAGAAGCAGGGTGGTCTTGCCTACCACCACCACTGAGAGAAGCATAATTCAGAACTGAAGGCTGATAACAAACCTATCAATGACTGCTAGCTATGTTCTACTTCCACTGCCAGAGGTAGTGTGCCTCTGAATACCCAGTACTGGGGAGGGTGCTGTTGCACTCACATTGTGCTTGTAGGCTTCTCATAGACATCTGGTTGGTCACAGTGAGAACAGAGTGATGGACTGGATGGGCCTTTGTTCTGATCCAACTGTGTTGTGCTGAACCAAACCATTGGTCCATCCACCTTAGTACTTTCTACACAGGGTTCTTTCCAGCCCTGCCTGTTGTCTGTTGAAGACCTTCCTTTTTCAATAAGCCTTCTAAGTGGAGTTGTTGTTGTTGTTCCAGCCAGAATCTGCATTGGATGTTTGTGTGTTTTATATATATGCATGGTTTATATGCTTTGGTTATGCTTCACAGTGGGGTGGTCTGCCCTCTAACCCAACCTCTTGAGGTTCCTCAGAGTGCCAGGCCACTATTACTTCAGAGTAGACCTGGTGAGCCCTTTGTTCACAGAACTCAAGAGCTTGGTTCATCACAGAAGCCTCCTATGCTCTTCTCCTACCTTCTGCAGCTCATGTTCCTCCTTCTTCCTTCTCTAGGTGGACCTCTGTGCTTCTTTCCACCCCCATCAACCTCCTCCTGGGCTCCCTAGAGAATGATGTTGCCACCCTCCTACTTAACCTGCCTGCAGAACTGAGCCAAAATGAATCACCCTCTTCCTTTCCTGTCCATGCCTGGCTGTGGCCCTGCTGGAAGCACCAAATACTGTGGTGCATTTCCTGAAGCTGTCTCTTCAGCCATTCTCCCCGCCCCCCCCCAAGTCCATACCTACCTCTGAGCATCTCTTTTATCTCAGTATGGGTGCCAGGGAATCTTCCTGCAAATACTCACAGAGGCATGAGCTGCTGACAGATGCCCCAATGGAGCCCAATGGAGCCAGCCCAGCTGCAGAATATTGAGGAGACCCCTCAGTGAAAATGTAGGAGACTCACCACACCACCTCCCCTAGATGGCATGCCTGCTTCTGAATATAAGATTTCCCCAAAAGTCACTTTCCTTAAGGACGTTAAGGACTATAGAATACCAGGGTAGGGTCTTTTCTGCAGTGGTGCCATTATTACAGTATCACTGACTAGTGCCTGATTGCATAGACGTTACAAGAAGGCCTGCAATGCTTTTATATTTCATCAGCTTTCCAGCCTGTTTTTTTCTATTTTTATTGGTCGTTCCCCCCCCCCCCAGCAGCTGAGGGGATGTGTTATAATTTATGTGCATTTGATTTTAATTGTGAGCAGTTTATGCCATTTAGTTTTAGAATGCTGGACCGGGGACCAGGGCGACCAGGGTTCACATCCCCACTCAGCCATAACCGCTGGGTGACCTTGGGCCAATAACTCACTCTCAGAGAGCCTCTCAGGGTTGTTGTGAAAATAGAAGGGGAGAAGGGGTATTCCTCCTTGAGCTTCCTGGAGTAAAGGTGAGATATCCAGGGCCATCTTTAGCATATGCAAAGATCCACCCAGCACCCCCAAATTTAGTTTAGCCCCCAATTAACCTTTATTATGCTTATGTCAGACACCACACTTACACCTTATCTCTTGTTTACAAAAGAAGGGAGGAAAAAGAAACAAACTTTTTCATTTGCTCATTTAGTTACAATACACTTATACTTAAGTATACACCACCACCACACTTAAACTTATAAGTATTGTTTAGGCACCTACTTAGGAGAAACATCAGTTGTGTCAAAGGTGCCGCTGACCCCGCTGCCGCATAGCAGCTCAATACAATACGTAACATAATATTTTGATATAAGAGTTAATTTTGCGTGCACGGTGCCATTGTGAATGACAAGTGCCGTCGTTGAGTCTGACAAGCTCCGCCATTGTGAATGACAAGCGCCGCCACTGGCGCGGCACATCTTTGGTAAATGAATGCACAAAGTCGAAAGTCCTTTAGTGAAACAGTAGGTATACATTTCAGTAATACCTAGGCATATATGTATTTTGTTTTTCTAGCTTGATCAAAATTATTTATTATTTCATAACAGGTAGGTAGTTAAAAAATTAGGCAGTTTCAGCTCCAGGCGCCCCCCACATTTTAACACCCAGGTGCCCCGCACCCCTTGCACCCCTGGGTAAAGACGGCCCTGGAGATATCAATGACATAAATAAATAAATGACTCTGTTCAAATGCATGATACAGCAACTTGGGCAATTCCCAAAGCAAATAAAGTAGCCCCCTTAAACCCCAACTCCCAGCACCCCACTTAACCCCACAACAGCTCTCCCGCTCGAGCTTATAGAGAAAAGTCCGCGATTCCAATCTGAAATGAAATTATGGCTGTGATAACATTGTCTCTGGCTTACAGAGGCTGACATGGATATTGACAAAAACTTAGTCGGCGTTTTAATAAGAAAGCAAAACACAGGGAGGGGGGGAAAATACTCCAGAGCTTCCAGGTGCATCGTTAATAAGGCGCCTTGGAGGGCTGGTCCTGTCAGCCGGCATAGGGAACGCATCAGAGTTCGTCATACAACTTAAACTTCTTTTGACATCTAGTTATGTCGAAATGTGACTGATCACCTAGGGGTCCGGGCTCCTGCGAGGGAAAAGTTCACTGACAGACAGCGAACGCAGCCGATCTTAAACGGGAATCAAGAGAAAAGCAGCATTCCAGCGCCTGACAGTCAGCAGCTGCTACCTGGGTCTGCTTAACGAAGACGGCTCTGCTGAACAGTTATATTAGCATCTGTATGCCTCCTCTCTCATTATCACACATCTGCCCACCTTTATTCGACTGACGCCCCTTCTGATCTGACAGCTCTGGCATTGTCAGTGAAAAGATATTCTGGAAGCTGGGTACAGCGGCTTAGGGTGTTCGCTTTTATTTTCTAAAGACTGCTGTACAGTTTGACAGTAGAAAGCCACAGAGGTAAAGAAAGATAATTAACATATTGGGCAGTTTCTAAACAAAGCTGAGACAGCTACGCTGGCAAAACTACTATTACCGGAGAAATGCTGTTTGAGTTTGAGAAAGCAACAAAGAACTGGAAACAATCCCTTTTCTTTCCCTTGGCTAGGCTTTGTGCTTGTGTGTGTGTATAAACACACACATGCATAACACAGTTAGGGATGGACAATTCTGTCAATTTCAGCTTCTCATTTTTCTGATCTTTAGTCCATTTTGTTCCATTTCTGCATCAAAAGTCTGCACAGAAAATTGTACACCTTTCTGTCTATCTTCTTCCTCATTTGCACACTTTTCTATGCAGTTTTCCCCAAAATATGCATTTTTGAAAGCAATTTTCTCTTACCATAATGCATTTTGGGTATGCTATTTTTCCTAATTTATGCATATATTTCATTAGAGAAACTGCATTGTGACCTTTCAAGTTGTGCGAATTCTGAAGGATAGCTGTGTTTTGGTTTGTGTATTTGTTTGGGAGGTTGGTCTGCATCAAAATGTGAACTGAGGAAATGTAACACACGCACACCATTTCTACACACATCATTCTTATGCAGCTATATGGCTATAAAATGACAAGCAAACATACCAATGCAGTTGGATTTACCTATTTATTAATCTTAAGTTTCTGGTTTCGGAGCTCAACCTCATTAAAACAAGTATGTTTTGATCACCAAAGAAATCTGCTTGAAAATACATCTGCTTCTGTTATGTTTGACTCTTAAAATATTACCCAGAGGAATCAAACCCCTTCCCTTGAATTTTGACTGCTTTTCTTCTTTCAGTACGGATCATCAGGGTTGGTGTAAGCATCATGTAACTGTGGACGTGAAGATCACATGTGGGGATTTTCTGGAAATACAAAACAGAATAATACAAGTGAGCTTGTATCATTTGTCTGGGCTGGAGAGAGTCAAAAGGGAAATAGTGTTCTGCATCTATAAATGTACTCATGTTTCTCATTCATACCTGAATGTGGCAAATTTAAAATTCTTTTCTATTCAGAAATGCAAGAGTATTTCCATGTGGTTTAGCTTTCACTGAGATGACTTTTCACAACAAGTTGGAAATTCAGTGTATTCTTCGTAATTGCAAATGGCATCAAATTCCTTTTCAGGCAGTGAAATGCTTTTATTGAGATCAAAGAGACATTTTCCAAGGAACTGGGGCAAAAACTTCAGATTTCCTTAGTGACTTTTACCTTTCCAGATGGTGGAATCTGAATTTTCTGGATACAAATTCTGCAAAGCTATTCATTTTTCCTGCCATGGGATTAATAAATACATATTTGATATGAAATGTAGCTATTGTGTGCTAGTTTTAATGTCATGTATCTATGGTTTTTCTGACTTGAATAGTCACTTTGTACACCATCAAGGTGAAAAGATTTAGCAAACAAGATAGCAGTTGACCTGCTATCTTAAATTACTCAGTATGGTGGGGGAACCGTGTAGCATTTCTCCATCAAGCAATTCTGCTCCTACATATCTGAAATCCAAGAATAATGGAACTTTAGTTTGTGCTTGAAATCAAATCATAAACACAGAGTCCCCTTCCCTGTATAATAGTTCCTGGGTTGGCTCGGAAATACGTCAATCTCTCCCAGTGGTTGAATCCCGTCGTCTTCCTTGATAGCAATTTGAGGGCTTCCCTCATTTAATTTGCTGGTTTCATTTCCTCTTTTATTTTTCTTTTGTTCTTGAGAGGGCTCAGGGTTTTCATGGGTTAATGGGAGAAATTACTGCTCTTTTGCAACAAAGCAATCAAAGGCAATTCAGGGCAGCACACTGATAAAGCAAGAATAGCTTATTCAGATTGGAATGGCAGGCTTGAACTCACAATTGCAAAGTTTGAATACAAAATAAGATATTCATTTAAGTGGGTATTATATTTTTTTATATTAAAAAAAAGCAGAGCGGGAGAGAGAATCCGATGTCATTCATTCTAAAAGAGAGAGAGAAAGCATTACAGATTGCCGACACTGTACAGAAAAATAGGAGATGTTGACCTTTTTATTATAGACTTTTCTCTACCGCTCTCTTCTTTTCAAATGCACACCCACCGCCTCCCTCTCCACCAACACACACGCACACACGCTTCAGCTGTATGTTATCTCAAATAATTACCCTCCGCTTTTGGCTGTCCCTAGTGACTGCAGCTAAAAAAGCTACTCATTGTCGGTGAGTGAAGAGGGATTTCAGACCTGCTTCTGGAGACCCAGCAACAGCTCTTAATTAACCACTCAGGTATTGAGAAGCCTCTTCAACCCGTCTCCTATCCATATGGCCAGAACATGTCCACAGCGATAATCACTGAAGAAAATAGTGTATCAAAAAAAAGGAAAAAAAAGAGGGGGGGAGAGAAAGAGGAGGGGGGCTGAAAGAAAGGAAAAGGAGGGAGGGGATCTCACAGAACAGAAAGCACAAGCAAATTATTTTTAATGATTCTCCTCTGATGGGTCGGATTATCTGTAATTTCAAGCAGGGCGCGATGGCAGAGGAGGGAAGCCGACCATAGCCGCCCTTGACCTTTCTTCTCCCCCCGCATTTGCCCCTTTGCCTGGCCCTCCTGACTGCAAAACCTGGTTCTTAGCACCAACATCAAGAGAGTGCCCCAGGTAGCAGGAGCAAGCCTTCAGGCAGTGCGGGGAAGCTTTTAGTGCCTGTGATTTTGCTAATCCTTTGTTTCTGGTATGTGACTTCCTTTTAGCGCACCTCAGATATATGGATTTCCTGCGAGCCGAGCATTCGTGGCAACTTGAGAAACACGAGTAATATATTCCCCCCCCTCTCCTTTCCCACCTCCCCACAATTTCTTTTTGCACCCCCGCTTCCATTCGTCAACCTCTTCGGCTGATGAAAAGGAACAGAGGGGAGGAGGAGAAGTTTGGAGTCTGGCAGCCTAATTAAAAAGCAAACAAACAAAAAGCTCCGAATTAACATTTATTTATTATTTATTTATTTATTTATTTGCAAAAACACATACACACACAAGGAGACAGAGAAAACACCCATGCGAACATGGGCCTAGAGTGTCAAAAGACATTATGTATGATTTTCCTTTCTGACAGCAACCATTACATTTAAAAATTCATTACAGCAAGGTTAGTTAGACGCGTGATGGATGCGGCTTTAATCCTGCCATATATTATTACAGTTAAAATGTAAATGATGAAAAATATTTTGTGCTTATCAGCGTTTATGTGGAAATGTGTTCCACAGTGATATATGGTGTTATATTTCTATTATTCTGATGAGAAAGAACTGAAGAAGTACAAAAACACAAGATGAAGTGTTTATTAAAACATGGTTACTTGTGATAAAATATGCTTGTTGTACATGACTTTAAACATATTTACTGAGGGCACGTGTCCAAAACAAGCATGAAATGTGTTTGCTATGCAAATTCTGCTTTGTCTCTCTTCTCTCTGTTGTACTAAATATTGGGCTTGCTTGTGGTTCTCTTTGGTGGGGAGTAGCCTAATAGCATTCATTTCAAGTCATGCTAATAATTTTCTAGAGTAGGAGGAACCTGTTTTTATTGTGGATGTTCATATTATATAAGAGGACTATTGATGGCAGCCTTCGTCAACCTTGCATCATAGGAACAACATAGGAACACAGAAAGCTGCCTTAAACAGAGTCATATCATCGGTCCATCTAGCTTGGTATTGTTCATGCAGCAAACCTTCAGGGTTTCCGACTCATGCACATGTTATGCTGAACACAAGTAGCGATTACCTCTGTACAAGAGTTCATGGGAAAGAGTGTACACGTCTTGATCTGTGCAGTCTAAATGTTGTGTACACATAGTGTACACTTGTTGAATGGGAATAATTAAACAAGTGTACAGCAGAATTATTTGTGGACCCAGGTACATGGACTGTACACTTATTGAATGTGACATGTGAATAACCCTACAGTAATGGCACCAATGCTTTGGAACAACCTTCCATTAGAGATTAGGTGCACACCAACTGTACTATCTTTCCAACACATTTGCTTTCCAACATATTTGCTCGAATAGGCATTTCCTGACCAGTAATGCTTCCTGCACACGCAAATACCAGATTGGCTTACAAGTGTATTACTGGTTCATGGGTTTCAGCTGATTTATTCCATTTGTTGTATTTTACAATTATACACTGTACACTGCTTTAGATTTATAAAGCAGTATATAAATATATATATATTTAAGATAAATAATAAGAATTAAAATACTTTAAATCTAGCTCTGTGTCCAAAGGCTATGGGCAATATCCATTGTTAATCATACTCAGAGTAGATCCATTGAAAACAGTGGACTGAATACAACAAAGTTGTTGAGCAAATGGAATGACTTCTACTCATGCAATAGAGCTTCTCCTTCTGCCTTGTGTGCCCTGCATCCCCAATCTGCTTCAGAGTGTTCAGGGAACCCCCAGAGAAGATTTGGCATATGCAGTGGGGCAGACAGAAGAGGAGAGAGTGGGGAAGTTCTGTTGCATGAGAAGCCATTTCATTGATGCAATGACTTCACTGATAGAACCTAATGGACTTGAGTAACAAGTCCATGGGTTTTAATAAATCTACTCTTGAGTATAACTTAGCGGAATACCACTCTAGGCATATAAATAAAGGACAAATCCACACCATGCCTTTCAAGCACAGTCCAACCTACCTATGAAGCACATGGCTTCAATCAAAGAATCTTGGGAAATGGAGTTCCCCTCATGCTACAATTCTAAGCCATGCTTAGATTGCTGTTAGTCATTAGGGAAGGGCTGTGGCAAAATGGTAGAGCATCTGCTTTGCATGCAGAAGGTCTCTGGTTCAATCCCCAGCATCTCCAGGTAAGGCTAGGTGAGTCCCACTGTCTTAAACCCTGAACAGCTGCTGCCTATCAGTGTCGACAATACTGGGTTAGATCAATTGATGTTCTGAATCTGTAGAAAACAGTTTTCACAAGGCTTTTCTAGGGTATCCTTCATGAGGCTGCCATTCTGCTGAGGCTAAGATGAGGTTGGGCAGGTGGCTGTCTTGTAATCACTAGTATGGTGCTTTGCGTTCCATAACAGAAGAAAGGTGGAATATAAATGTAAGAAAATAATGGTAAGAAAATAATACAGGCCCAGCTGTTTAAATGGCAGCTTTCTAAGTTCCTAAGTATTTTACTGATGATGCTTTTCTTGCATGGAAGCTGCTTTGAAGTCATATATGATGGATATAAACCATTAAATAAATGTAATATCAGAGAGCAGAACCCCTCATGCTGCACCTTTGCATTTACTGCTGCTCCACGATGCTCAAAGGTGCTCTCATTTCCTTCCCTCTGTAGCAGGGGTGGAAATCTGTTTTCAGTTGGAGGGCTGCATTTCCTCCTGGATAATCTTCCTTTTTATATATATAATATTTTTTATTGATTTTAACATATAAATTATAAAATATACCATGAAACTTATCACTTATACAATCTTTTTAGACTTCCATCAGCACTTCTGATAATCCACCGTTTTATCCACTTCTTATACATTTCTTAATTTTATATTGCCTTTAAGTCTCTTAACAAATTATCCTTTCCTTTATCTATTTTTGCAATACTTCCAATAATACTCCTCACAGAACTTCTTGCAAACCTACAAACGTTGTCTGGTCTTCACAAATACTTTTCAAATAATCCGTAAATTTACTCCAGTCTGGTCCCGCCAGTTTCAAATTCTTCCTGTTAATTTATCTAATTCTGCATAGTCCATTAACTTCATCCTCCATTCTTCAATCATCGGTAATTCTACCTCCTGGATAATCTTCCAGGGACCATGTGCCAGTGGTGGCTTGGGCCATAAGGAAAAGTGGGTGAAGCAACAAATGTACATTTTACCTCTGTACAATAGGCTAATCTCCATGTACATTCACACACATCCCTTGGCATTTTCAGAGCTCAAGGATGCATTCCAGTGACAGCCAAGGCAGTGTAGTGGTTAGAGTGTTAGGCTAAAATCTGGGAGATCTGGATTTAAATCCCCACTTAGTCACTGGGTGACATTCGGCCAGTCCCTGCTTCTCAGCCCAACCTACCTCACAGGGTTGTTGTGGGGATTAAATGAGGAGGGGGAGAACCATGTTTGCCACCTTGAGCTCCTGAGGGGAAAAAAGGTGAGATATACATGGCAACAAATAAATAAATACTTTCAGCCAGGCAAAAACAGGCAGTGAGGGTGTGAAGTCATGAGTGTGGCCTGGGTAGAGAGCTGTAGCCTTGGGAGATTCCCAAGGGCCAGTTACACAGTTTTGGATAGGCCACTGGGTCTGAGTTCCCCACTCTTGGTAAGTTTAAAAGGTGAGGCCTAGAAGCATTCTGCTAGCCTAATATACCAGTGATTCCAAAACAACGGAAGTGTGTTCCGCCAAGAACGACACTGAAGGAACGTAACAATAACAGCAATGAAATATTTAAAGGAACCCCAAACATTTGACCATTGCTGCAGTTTTTACTATTCTTCAATGTTCCTTTCCGGTGAAGCCAGAGTGAGAGAACTGCTCCCTTAAGTGGCTATTTCCGTATAAACTTTCCAAGTGCAACCATAACGTTTATTCAGTTGTTACGGAAGAAATCTCATTTGTCCATAGGTCCACAATTACCTAATTTGTTGCATAAACTGTTACTTTTTCTCCCTTCTCATGTTGATGACAGAATCATTTAATTGACTTTGAATCACGGGGCCTTGGAAATTGGTTCCACATTCTCTCTTTTTCTCCTTCCCCCCCTCCGCCCTTTTAGTTTAGTTTCTTAAGAAGTCTCTTGGGTGAAGTCTACACAGGCTGAATGCAATTTACAATTGGTTATTTTTTCTTTCTAAAAAAGCAACACATCTGCTTGTATGAGGATGTTGTTATATGCATTAGCACTGCAGAGTTTAGCACCCTTTTGAATTCTGTTTGGCTCCTTTCTTTGGCAAGCTGGTCATAATATATCAGGAACTCAAGGTATTTCCTAGTTTTTCACTCTTCATAACTTGTCTGTATATATAGTTCATTGGAGCTGTTTTCTTTAGGAAGTCTAAAAGCAACAGGGTTGGGTTGACCTGGCACCAGTCCTATTTATAAGGACCCCCCCCCCCGAAAAAACACACACACATCCATGAACACCTTTGAAACTTTGTCATGTAGAGGTCACATCCGTTTAAATTAATAGCTATTGAACCAATGACGGAATGTTGACCACATAACCTTTATTGTCTTGTGAAACTTCTGTTTGAAGTTGAAAACCCCACTCAGCTGATCTGCTCCAGCATTAAGGTTAAAACATTCCCAACCATTCTTTTTAAAGTGTAATAAATTAGGAAGCGTGGTGCAGCCAGTTACCATGTGCAGTCTATTTTTATACTGGTTTCTATAGTATAATTTTAAAATATATATTTTAATAATTGTGCCTTTGCGGTTGAAATAAATGTTCTACGTAAACGGGTCAGCAAATGTTATCTTTACTGGGCTTTTTAATTGGGGAAATGTGGGTTCAGATACCTGGTCAAACATAAATCCTGTTCACATAACAATTCTGCATAAATTAAACATATGGAAGAATGGAAGGAGTTGGATTACAGCTTGTACTCCCTACCTTCAAGCTTTGCTCATTTAGCCTTTGTGCTCATTTCTAGCACAAAAATGCCATTTATCTCAATGCACAGTAGTTCATGGTCATCCTTGACATGCTGCTTTTACCCTAGATTTATTCCAGATCCCGCTGTCCACAAGGGTGAGTGTGGTTAATATGTATTTGAAAGCCCTCCCCTTGATTAGGTTATTCCATGCCTTTTTCTGCCTATCCCAGGTGAACGAAAAATGAAGCAGTGTTTGCAAACTCGGTATATACCAACCTACAACATCATTGGGCAGGTGTGGATCCACCACCCACCATTGCCAGGACCACCTACCTCTGTTTTCAAATAGACACACTGCGGGGTGATGTAGAATCAATCAGCAATGCACTTTTTATTTTCAGAATGAAACCAGTTTCTCAAGAGTTCGATACTATATTTGTTTTCATTTTCTCTCAGTCCTGTCTCCCTCGTAGGCACACTTGGTAGGAAGGTGGGAAAGGGCCTTTTTGCTGACTTTGGAACTCCCTCCCTGGAGAAGTCAAACTGGCTTCCTCTTTGTCCTTGCACCAGCAAATGAAGACTTTCTTGTTCCAACAGAATTTTGGCAACTGGCTGCATTTAATCGAAGGGCTAGTGTCAAGCTGTTTTATTGTATTTATCTGTATGGTTTTAACAGATTTTAACTCGTATATAACTTGTTTGGATTCTATCAACATTTAATTGCTTTTAATTATTGTCCCCCCCCCCCAAGTTTTTAGCTGTTCTTATTTTTATCTGTAAGCCACCTTGAGTCCCTGTCAGGGAATAAGGCAGGGTATGAATAAATTAATAATGATAGCAACAATAATATTAAAGACCTGAGAACATCAGAGGAGCCCTGCAGGATCAGGCCAGTGGCCCATCTAGCTCAGCATTCTGCTATCACAGTGGCCAGCCACATGTCCATGGAAAGCCTATAAGCAAAACTCTCCCCGCTCAGCTTGCATTTACCAAAAATGGGAATTCTGGCACATACGACTTCTGGTCCTGGAGGCTGTACAGAGCCATCATGATTAGCAGCCACCATGGATAGCCTTATCCTCCATGAATTTATGTAACCCCTTTTCAAAGCCACCCAACTTTGTATCCGTCACTGTATCTCCTGAGTGTGAAGTCTACATTTTAACTTATGCATTGTGTGACAATGAACTTGCTTTTGCCTGTCCTGAAAAACATCCTTTGTTACAGTTGCATATATTCCTTTTTGTTGCTTTTGAGACTGTTTTACTTTCTTTCTCTGTCTCCTCCCTGTGTCACCACCTGTGGTTTCAACAGCCAAGAACTGACTGTGGTGACCCTTCCTAATTATGGCCATTTTACCCCCCCCCAAAAAAAAAAAAAATATTGGGTCATTTCAGGAGAGAAACAATGCCTTCCCCCTTTGATGACCATGTTTTATCCTATTTCCCCCCCTCATTTATTCATATTTCTTAAACAAATGTCCGGCCTTGCAACCAGTGACAAGCTTGTCTGTCTTGCTTGTTTGTTTTGTCTCTCAAGGCTGGATCCAATGTTAGTCATACACAGAGGAGACCCACTGAAATGTATTAGAATGGTCTTCTTAGGTCTATTAATTTAAATGGGTCCACTCTGTGTAGAGACACCCCCGACCTCCATTCTAAAAGAAAAAGGTAGTAGAAACATGGATTATGTTCTCAAAAATATCAAGCAAGTGAAGTTACTTTGTTTACAGAAGAGGGGAAAGTGGACCCTTTTGTTTAAAACCTTTTCTGCTTGGCACAATATATAGAGAGAGGTTCTCTAGTTGCTTCTATTTGGGAAAGTGTGGGTTTGTGTATGTGTTTGTGTTTGAAGATATGCAACCTCCATTCAGTTTGTAGGTGGCCTTCCTAAAAAAAGAAGTTATAAGTTAATAATTAAAAAATCTATGTAGATTTATGTGAATTGGATGAACTCACTCAAGCATTTAAATGTTAATCTGTTGGAAAATAGCTACCGCAGTCTTGGAATAGCTCAGCTCCATCGAGCAGGGAAGCCTAAACTGCAGCCTCTCTTTCTCTGACATTTTCTCCATTGATGCCAAAGTAAACACAAGAGATTATTATGGGAAAAACCAATGAACTACTGGAAAGGAAACTGTGATATATTTAAGCCAGCTTTCCCTCCCCCTCCCAGATTCACAGAACTCTCAGCTTTCTCTAATGCTTATATTTCACCTGCTTGGCCAGTCCTTGTAAATTACTTTTTGTCGATTTTTACTTAGCCAGCCTACTTTTATGAGAGCTTTTCTTGACAGCCATCCTTACTTTTTGATGACTTACCTTAACATTTCACTCTCCCCTGCCTTTTAAAGAAACTTACACACACTTGTTTTGTTTTCCACCATGGAAGAGGGGCTCCCTGTTGATGGTGCTTCCTTTTGTGCACAGTTACATTACAGCAACAGAGTGAATGCCAAAGTGGCTGGAAGATGGGGGTAGGGGTAGGTGAATCGGTCAATTTCATGTATGCAACAACGGCAGCAAGGATTCTCATCGCAAAAAATTGGAAAACTCAAGATTTACCCACACTGGAAGAGTGGCAGATGCAGCTGATGGACTATATGCAACTGGCCGAGATGACTGGCAGAATCCGAGACCTGGGAGAAGAAAAGATGGAGGAAGACTGGGAGAAATTCAAGATGTATCTACAAAAACATTGTAATTTGTTTGAATTACATTGTAATTTGTTTGAATGTTAAGAAGGATGCTAGATTATAAAAAACTGGCCACCACTAAACTAGATTTAAATTTGATGATAAGTGAGACTAAAGAAAATATAAAAATTTTATTGGAAAAAGTGTTAAATCATATTGGAATGTGTGGACATGAGATTGTAAACAAGTTGATAATTTGTTTGGAAAAATTTTTTTTTAATGATGTAAATGGGAGAGGGGGACGTGAGGGAGTCCAAAGAAGTGAAGAATTTGTTGTTATAAAAGTAAGATTGTTTTATGTGTGCATTTATATTTTAAAAAAAAACCTTAATAAATATTTATAAAAAAAAAAAAAAAGAATCGGTCAATTTCAGTCTTTTTCTAATTTTTCCAGTCTTAAGTTCAGATCTCCACATTTCCACATCAGTCTGCATTTTTGAAAATAGAAAAACATTCTCAGGATTTTAGTGCAAATTTCTCCTAATATACACACTTCATCTGGCCTAATAGGCACACATTTTTGCTAACCAAATCTTCTGAATGCATTTTTGCATGTTATTTCCCCATACGTAATGCAGTTTAATGCATGCGTTATCATAACATATGGATTTCTGTACTAGAGAACTGCATTGCAAAA
Source organism: Podarcis erhardii (assembly GCF_964252035.2). NCBI lineage: Eukaryota > Metazoa > Chordata > Lepidosauria > Squamata > Lacertidae > Podarcis > Podarcis erhardii. The sequence goes on from NC_138511.1 coordinate 39,758,631, forward strand.
TTCAGAAAAATGCAAATTTCAAAGGATGACTGTGTTTTGGTCCATGTGCTGTTTCAGAAAGTGAAAATTAGGTAGGCTCACTTTTAAATGCAAACTGAAATGAAGTTCTTCCCCATCCCCAGTGGTGATGGGGATTGGTTATGGGAAGAAAAAATGAGCAAGGGAGTTGCGTGCAGATGGCCGTTTCATCTGTTATTCATTTTTTTTTCTGTGTTTGTGTGTGTGGTTTTTTGGGTAGAGTCTGAATGGTTCACACATGTATTAACCATTTTCCTCAGTTTTTATTCTTGTAGAACATTGTTATTTTTCTTACTGCAATGAAATGAATATTTTACTGATTATTTTCGCTTTCAAAGTTCCCACAGTTCCATCCTCCACTTGCTTTGGGGCCTGTAGCATTTCCAGTGGATGTGGTTTTCTGGACTTCTGAAGTTTCCTGACTCCTCATTCTTCCAAAGCATCCTTGGAAGTGTAGGGTCTCCTAGCAGCTCTCAGCAGCCTTAACAAACTGTAGTTCCCAAGATTCTTTGGCGGAAGCCATCACTGTTGAAAGTGATGTGGTACTGCTTTAAATGCAGAGTGCAGATGGTCCTAAGTAACTTTAACAAGTAAATAGAAGAAGAAAAGAAAAAATTCAATAGAAAATAAAAGGAAAGCAGGTTGCACTACATACACCTTGCTCTCTCTGGTTATGGTCATTGGGGCTTTGTTGCCCACTATTACATCATAGCTGACACTCCCTGTCTGAAAACCAGGAGAGCTGCTGCCAGTCAGTGTAGACAATATTGGTCTCCATGGACCAGTTGTTTGACACTAGTATATGGCAACTCCCTGCAGTCCTGTGTTGGCTGGCTTGTGCCTGCCATTCTCCCTGACTGCATCCTACATTTCTCGCGATCCACTTCTAGGAAAGCTCATTCCCTCTTTCCCTCCCCAGCTTCTCTAGAAACAGTATGCAGATCTGATGTTTTCAGCAGGCTGTAACTGAAGCAGCTTGCAGACTTCCTCACTGCTCTCATTAACAATGGTTTCCTCAATGGGCATAATGATTGAGATTACGGTTGTGGCCAAAAATTCTCTGGCACGCAGCAAATGCTGTTGGAACGAGAGCTTGAAGCCGTTACAAGGGCCCGAAACAGCTGCAGGAATAATATAGCAGCATATCAGTGAGTGAGCTTGGAGTGCTTTGATGGATAAAAACAGAACAAGATGTTAGGTGAAGGTGTGCACACACATTGTGGTGTTGAGTGCAATGAAGACACCAATGTGCAGCAAGACCATACGCACATTTAGATAGGCAAGTGATCGATTATTTTTGAAACCACAGCCAGGTTTTACCACAAGCCGGCAGATTATTTGAGGAACAGCCAGACATTGAATCTAGGCTGCATTCCCACTGCAGTTTACTTCATCTCCCCAATGTTCCTCTAACTGTTAATTTCCACATTATATCTGAGCTTTCACACAAGGCAAAAGCCACTTCTAGAAAAAATAATATGGCACATGTTTAGTGCTCATTTCTGAGTTATTTGATTTCAGAAAAAGGGATCTATTTGCAGCCCCCTTAACCCAGAAGATCGCAGGAAAGTAACAAAATTTGGGGCACTATTCTGGCATGCAGTTCTGTTTACATGGAGAAGCAGCACCCTTGTTTAATGATAGTTGTTGCGTCACCCCACCCTACACCCAACAATGGGAATGAAATTTAGCATGGCATGCTGGTATATGAGTCAAAAAGCCCTGGTTTCATAAAGCAGCAGGTACTACTGTATGAAATGAACATGAGAAAATGTGACAGAAGTGCTAGGAAGCAATATTCATCATATCTGAAGGCATTCTTAGTTGCAATCTGGGTGGACTCCATCAGCAAAGAAACAGACTAAAGTGGGGACAGGCAAAATTAATGGACTATGCAGAAATGGCAAAACACAGGAAGAATAAGAAACCAAGAAGAAGGAACTTTTAATAAAGAATGGGGAAAATTTGTGGACTATCTTAGAAACTATCGCAAACAATTAAACACAGCAGGATTAATTTAAAATCAAGCAGTTAAAAGGTTAACTTAAAGAAAAAAATCGGAGAGTAACTAATGAAAAGAGATTAGGGGGTAGATGCAGTTTTGAAAATGATTCTGTAAGAAACCACGGAAGATGGGGAGGGAAGTCAAAATAAGTATGTATTATTCAATGTATGATTATTGTTAAATTTAACAATAAATTTTAAAAGAAAAGAAAAAGAAAAGAAAAAATATATATATAAAAAGAAATTAGGGAGAGGGATAGAGATATATTATGCATCATGAGCTATGTCTCTACCTAACCCGTACCTGATGTCACATATGATGTCAGGTGGGGTGTGGTTTGGGGAAACTGGCCTCATAGGCCAAAGCTGAACCCCTGATAGGCGAAGTCTGGCCTGTGGAACCAGAGGCTCTCCACCCCAAATATCTGAAAGGCTGCCTCCTTCCCTACAGACCTTCCTGGGTGTACATAGCAGCAAGAGGGAGCCTTCTTTATAGTTCCTCAGAAGCTCAGGGTGGTGGTGACCCAGGAGAAGGCATTCTCTGTGGCAGCCTCTAAGTTGTGGAGTTCTTTCTGCACAGGTTTGCAAGCCCGCATTCTCACTTGAATCTTCAAATATTCGAATAAAATACCCAGAGAGGGTTGTAGTCAGAAACAAGATCCCTGCTTGCGTGCATGCAAGAGCCTACAATTGTCAAAGACCCTTTAAGACTTTCTGCCAGGCATACAGAGATTAGGGGGCAGGTGGGAAGAGACTGAGAAACACAAGCAGATATGATCCTAGCTGCACTCTAGAAATTCCATCCACACATGGAAAACAGGGTTACTGTTTATTAGTCCATCTCATCCCAGATGGTCCATTCTGACTGGCATCATCTTACCAGAGTCTCAAGTAGAGTAGAAGTTTTTTCCTGCCCTGTTCCCTGAAATTATTTTAACCAGAGACACTGCAGATTGAACCTGAGACCTTTTGCCTTCAAAGCATATGTTCTACTGCTGAGCTGTGGGCCCTCCATGATGCTAAGAGCAGCGTAATTTATGACAGAGACACACAAGACAAGGCTTGCTGCATCTAGCCCACCCAAACTGCAGCTGTGTGCTGGTGACTCACCTACAAGCTGGTTGTTCTGGAGAAAAACAGAGAGCAAGTTTTCATGGAGGAAATTTCAGTGGGCTGCATACTGGCCCATGGGTCTTATGCACCTCACTCACTATATAGAGCATTCTCCAGCCTGGGGCCCTCCAGATGTTTTGGACAACAACTTCCACCATACCTGACCATAGCCCATGTTGACTGGGGCTGAAGGGAGATGGAATACAAAATGCCAGAAGGGCGCTAGTTTGGGGAAGGCTGCTTTAGAAGATTCCCTTCCTGTCTACCTGTTCCTAATGAACATGAATATCAAGACAGTGCAGAGATGCATAGAGTAGTTTGAAGTGTAAAGGGTTCAGATAGTGTGTTTCTTAACTCTTAAATGCTATGCTCTTTAATTGTTTGTATAATTGTATATTTTAATTAAGGATGTTTTTGTTGGAAGTATTGAAATTTAACTGAGCTTGCATTGCAGGCTGCTGTACCTAAATGGAAAAGGTAGATAGAGAGGAATCCTCCATTCTTCCTAGACTGCCTTTCTTGTGATGACCTCGTTGATCTTCCTTCAGTGTTAGACTGTTACTCTCAGGGTTGCTGACCACATTTCCTTCTTCCTGCTTCTCCATCCTTCCCTTGAGAGAGGAAACATCTTTGTGTTTCTCCCCTGTTGAGATGAAAGAGCAAACATGGCTATTTGCATCTCCGCCTTGGGTAGACATAACTGGGATATTTCCTATGAAGTGTGTACTTCCTGCAATAAACACAGCTTTCTTCTTTTCCTAAATTCATTTTTGCATGTGACTATATCCAGGGTAAAGTGTGATCCTCCAACAGGGATCCAGTGTTTTCTTCAGCTTCTGCAAGTGTGATAAATCCAGATACCAATGGAATTGCTGTTGTATATTTTAATTATGTGCTGATTTATTTATTTTTACCTGTAAACTGCAGAGAAGACATTTTGGCATATGAGCGGTATATAGAGTAATTAATTAATAATAAACAGCCCCTGTGAGAGATATGGCCTTGGGGTGAGGGGATGGTCTTGTGAAGGCCACATACAGACATTTGGGGGGCTACACTGGGCCATTCAGCCTGAGGTTCCTCACCACTAGTATATCACCAATTTGTTCGGTTTGGTTGTATATTTTCATTTGTTGTTCATGACTACTTTTGTTATGTTGTAATTATGTGATTTTTTTTTCATGTTGTAAACCACCTTGAGTGTGGTTTGAGCTATGGAAAGTTGGCGTGCAAATAATATTATAGATGTGTGCCTTGCCACTCTGAGCTTAGGCTTGATCTCTGCACCATGAATCCATCTATCTGCCTGCCTTTGTAAAAGGTATAAGGCACTGTTGTTGCTTCCAATATGATTAATCAACCTCTGAACCCAAGCCCAGCTCCAGTCCTTCTGTCGCTAGACACCAGTCTAGACCTCTCCTTATACATGACCATCTAACTGCCATGCTGTTCACCTCTGTCCATTCAGAGCTTGCCTACCACTGGAAAGACCACAGAGTTCCATCTCTGATGGGATGGAAAGGGAAAGTTTGGGAACTGGCTCTTTTTGAGCATCTAACTAAACACAGAAGCAATGTTAGGGGACAAACTAAACACGGCCATTTTGATAAGGTCTGCTCTCCATATATCAACTATGTAAAGAGAAGTGATTTTAATGTAAGATCTCTGTCCATTCTTGCATACCTATGAAGAGGCTATGTCATGGATAGTTGAAACCTTGGTGATGTAGAAAGTGATTCAATTATTTGGCAGTGTCGCCAATCAGATTTTACTTTCTTATATATGTGATTGAAATAAGCACATAGAGGTCTTGTTGAATTGATCAATGTTATTTTACTATAAATTTATTTATTTATCTATTTATTATTATTGTTGTTGTTGTTGTTGTTGTTGTTGTTGTTGTTATTTAAAATGGATATGTAAGACCATCTCTCTCTCTCTCTCTCTCTCTCTCTCTCTCTCTCTCTCTCTCTGTATGGAGTGTTGCCCCACAAATAGGATGATCGTATTGCTCTACCATCCTAGAGGGATCTGGTGAGCCCTTAACAACAACAACAAAAACAACATACATTTGTTACTCACTTCTTACTGGAAAGGTCTCTAAGCAACTCATACTTTGTAAGACACAGATACATAAGACATGGAGATAGGAGGTATCGCCCTACTAATACTATGGTGGTGTCTTTTAAGTATGCCAGGAGCCAAAGTTGTTATGTAAACAGGTGTAAGAATTCAAAACCAAAAGCTGAAGTCTTCCTGAAACTTGCAATCATGGTCAGAGGTGAAAAATCTCATTCTTAGAGCTTTTCAATCTGCCACCTAGCTTTAATAAAGCCCTGGGAGAGCTCGTTCTCTTGCCCAATTCTTGCCTTTGCTCTTTGGGTGGTCCATAAAAGAACAAAGCTTCTTGGCACAGGTTGGTAATGAACAAAACAAAAATAGAAATGGGTGTGTTTGTGTCAGGCTCCTTTAAAAACAAATCAGGAGCTTTTAATTGGAAGAATCAGGAGTCTGGTCTCCGGTAAGCCAATGAATAATGAGGAAGAAGAGATAGAATGTAAAAGTTGGTGTTTGATGCACTCATGAGCTCCAGACTCTGAGAAAGTGTTGTTCACCTGGGCTAACCTGATCCTTGCATTTGGCTTGGCTTCAACAGGGTAGTTTAGCAGGTAGAAACGTAGTCAGTGGTGTGAAGTCTTTGTTGTTATGAGACAAAATAGCATATCTTCCTCCACCTGGTGGTTAAGAAGTACTATCTAGATATGTGGGTGAAAATTCTCTTACAAATAGCCATTAATGAATGGGAAAAGTCAGCTGGGGGCTGCAGCCAATAATGGGCAGAGCAGAGCAGATGTTGGGCAGATTGGAAGCAAAAAGGATGGAGCAAAAGGATTGTAATAAAGCGCCCTCCCTCCCTCCTTCTTCCCTCTTCTTTCTTACATTTGCTGCCCCATCCCCCTTTGTGACACCTCATCTCTCTCTCTGCTCTGCATATTACATGGAATTCAATGGGTAGAACGTTCACTGCTGTGAGGCAGTACCAACTCTTTCACAAGTGATGTCAGATGATTGGCAGGTGGGTGTGGTTTGGGGAAAATGGCCTCATGCACCAAATTGAAACCCCCTTGGTGGGCCAAGATTGGCCTGTGGATTGAAGGTTGCCCACCCCTGCACTTAAGAGATAGGTAGACCCAAGAAGTTGTGCAAATAAAATGTGTGACAGAGGTACTGGCCAAATTAGAACAGGCTGTTAAAATTTATGCTAAGCATGCATATGTATTTATTCATCATCAAAGCGATTTCCATCAGGAAAGAGAAACCCTCAGCTCTGTGGTGCTTAAAACCGTAAGAACTATGCTAACTAGTTCAATTTATCAGGCACGTTTTAGCTCAGGTATTCCTCTGGTTGCCAATAGACTCTAATATGCATTGAGAAAAAGGGAAAATATTCAGCAAACAGAGTGGTTTCCATGGTGACCACAGGTGGCTTTGAATTTTATGCACTCTCAATGAGCTCACACATTTATGGCTGAATAAATAAAAGGTCAGTCATACTTGATGCCATAGGTAGGGAAATGATATATAAAGGTTATTTTGTGTGTGTTTATGTGATTTCTTTATTTATTTACTCTGCTTGGAAGCTCCTATAAGGACAGGAACTTAAACATAGGCTTAGATCACTTATAATTTTGAAATGTTTTTGCGCAATTACAGATACAGCCAGTAACCAGAAAAGTTGATGTCTGCCTGTGCTGGTGTGATGTTCTACCATAAGACATCAACTGCAGCTCAGTGGTAGAGCACATGTTTTGTAAACAGAAGGTACCAGGTTCAATCCCTGGTATCTCCAGGTCCAAAATCCCGAAGAGCCACTGCCAGCTTATTTATACAGTCCTGATCTAGATGGGCCAATAGTCTGGTTTGCTATAAAGTGGTTTCTTATGAAGTCACCCATATTGATGGTGAGTATATCAGTGAATGGACCGGGCCATAGCTTTCTATGGGCCTGACCTCAACCTGTGACATCTCTATTTATATATCCCTGGGTAGTAAGGCTTTTCTGGAGTCCTTGGAAGGCTACTGCTTGTCAGAACTAGAAGGTCAAACTAGAAGATACGTAAGACCATAAGAACTGCTGGATCAGGCCCATGAGCCATCTAGTGCAGCATGCTGATCTCACAGTGGCCATCCAGATGCCTATGGGAAGCTGACAAACAAGACCCAAACACGAAAGCACTCTTCCCTCCTGCGGTTTCCAGCAACTGGTAATCAGAAGTATTACTACAGTGGTACCTCGGGTTAAGTACTTAATTCGTTCCGGAGGTTTGTTTGTAACCTGAAACTGTTCTTAACCTGAAGCACCACTTTAGCTAATGGGGCCTCCTGCTGCCACCGTGCTGCCAGAGCACGATTTCTGTTCTTATCCTGAAGCAAAGTTCTTAACCTGAAGCACTATTTCTGGGTTAGCGGAGTCTGTAACCTGAAGCGTATGTAACCTGAAGTGTATGTAACCCGAGGTACCACTGTACTTCTGAACATAGAGCAGCCATTGACTGCCTTCTCCTCCATGAATAGGACTAATCTTCTTCTAAGGCCATCCAAGTTGGTGGCCATCACTACCTTTTGTGTGCTGTGTGAAGAAGGCCTTTCTTTGGTCTGTCCTGAATCTTCCAATATTCAGGTTCCTTGGATGTCCCCAAGTTCTAATTTTTATATGGGAGAAAAACTTCATGTTCTCCACACCATGCGTTATTTTATAGACATCTACCATGTCACCTCTTTCTTGCCTTTTCTCTACACTAAAAAGGCCCCAATGTTGCAACCTTTCCCTGTAAGGCAGTTGTTGCATCTTTTCGATCATTTTGATTGCCCTTTTCTGAATCTTTTCCAACACTACAACATCCTTCGTGAGGTGAGGCAACCAGAACATTTGTACATACTCATACTTCTCCCACCTATGTAATGGACTGTGGTTTGGCCCTGTGAAGAAAGACAATTTTGGATAATACACATGGGTGCACACACACACACACACACACACACTTCCTTTTTGCAATAGCCAGCATGTGTCATTGCATGCAAGTTTTTAAACCTGGCAATTGAATTAGACCCTTGTATTCAACCTTAGTCTTTAGCTGCACCAAAGTATGAGAATAGGTGTCACACTGTCTCTAATATTATCTGCTGCAGATGCACTTCTAGAAAATTGGCGTGAAATTTGAATATATCGAAGGAGGAAAGGGAGGAGGGAAAATATTTTCAAAAATCTGTGCTTGTAATTTTTATTTTTATTATTTTTTTTTAAAAAAAAACAGAGCAAGACAAGACAAGCAAAGGCTCCCATAGTATTTTTTTGAAAGGCTTAGTTAAGGTCAGTTGGAAGTGAAAGATATTAACACTCCACTGACAAATGTATTGTTGTTCCTTTGAATGGATGATGAAACCGTCTCGTCTACTGGGTTAAAAATTTATTAAGCAGCTCAAACGCCTCTTGACTGGAGATGAAATATACATTGTAGTAGGCACAGTTCAGTCTTTGGATGACACAATTGCACCTAACAATGTGCTGAGGTAACACTTCCCCCCACTCCCATAGGTATTTCATAAATAGAAAATCCTGCTTTTATTATGAAGTGTTTACCTCTTTTTTAAAGACAAAAAACCCGCCAGTCTTCAGTATCAATTTGCAAACCACACACACAAAATGTAAATGTTATTGGTGGGCATCCTTGAGGAATTTGATCATTTTGAATTACAGAATGAACTGACCAGATCCACACCAACCATTCTAACGTGTAGATTGGAACTTTGACTTCATTCCTAACCCCACTTACCTGGGAGTAAACCCTATTGAATTCAACAGGACTTATTTGCAAGGAGACATGGCCAGCTCATCTAGCTTTCACACTTTCCAAATGCTCTAGTGTAAATCTCAACTCAAAAGATAAGTGAAATGTCTGAGGCCCTTCTTCGTGTAACCCCTCCTTGGAAGATCTGGAGGGTGGCAACATGAGAACAGGCCTTTTCTGTGGTGGCTCCTCACTTAATGAATGCTCTCCTTTGGGGGGGGGGGGCTCACCGGGCACCATCATTACATATCTTTAAGTGCTAGGCAAAAAAATGCCATTATAATCAGGTTTTAATATATGTACGTATGTGTTTGGTTTTTGCTTAAAATATTGTAAGTTGCTTTCTGTTGCCGGACAAAAAAGCGACTAATAAATTCAATAAATAATAATAATTTAAGGAAAAAATCATGTAGAAATACGCAGCTTGAGAGAGAATAAATGGGGGAGGGGATATGTATTTAAATACATAGGATTATATCCAGTGCTAGAACTACTCAAATTAAACATGGTGAAGTTAATGAGCATGACTTAGATTCATTAATTCCAGTGGGTCTACTCTGAGTGGAACTTCATTGGAGATGATCCATATTTAAATGTGAATCTTCATGCAACTCTTTTTTAAATGCTCAGAAGAATGCTGACATGGCAGTTATAGATGGATGGATGAGAAGGAAACATGGGTCAGAAACAGACTAGGAATTATCTAAGCAGACATTACAGGGGCTCTGGAAGCCATAACTCATGCCCCCATTCTTGCTGCCATGCTCTTCAAAAGCAGTTCTATGTGCATACTGATTTGCATGCTTAAAACTCCTCCATTTGAGGGGGTTCCTTATGTGAATCAGGTATATGCATGTAGAACACCTTCCCATATGCTTCAAATGTGCAGAGGGTCCTGAGTGCATCAGTGGCATGGAGCAGGCTTAGTCTGCACTGCTCTACAAAATTCTATCAATAGATGGGAGGTCACTCAAAGCCCCCTAGTGACTGCTGGGGGAAAAGACATACACCTGTCATTTTGGGTGGGAAAAACCAATTTCCCAGTTTCATCCACAAAGTAGTTGAAGAGGTTTGAATGAAACTTCATTTTAGATGGTATGCACACATACCACCACCCACCCCGAGTCACCTCTGGTCCAACGTGCTTTGGAAATACAAAAACCTTCAAGACCTCTTTGGACAGCAAGGCAAAAGTGAGATGTTAACAGAATCTGTGACTTTTCTTTTAATCTGGCCTCACTTCTTTCCAGAAATATGCACCCATACATACACGCTTCCCTGTCTCTAGCCTTTAATGTTTTCCTGATTTCTGATGCATCAGGGGGAGAAATCAATAATTAAATAATTAAATAATTAAATGTTGGCTGCAATATGAATTTGTAGAGCTGAAAAGAGAGCAGATTCAGGCATTGGATGGGCCTGTCCAACATTGTCCCATTGCTGGGTGTGTTTTAAGGATAACAACAACAGCAACAACAATTTATTTATACCCACCCGTCTGGCTGGGTTTCCCCAATGCAATAAAACATCAAACATTAAAAACTTCCCTAAACAGGGCTGCCTTCAGATGTCTTCTAAAAGTCAGATAGTTGTTTATTTCCTTGACATCTGATGGGAGGGTGTTCCACAGGGAGGGTGCCACTACTGAGAAGGCCCTCTGCCTGGACCTCAGGGTCCGTGCTGAATGATGGGGGTGGAGACGCTCCTTCAGGTATACTGGGCCAAGGTCGTTTAGGGCTTTAAAGGTCAGCAAATTCTAAATACAAAAGAGAAAACCATAGCTAACTTTAACATGTGGTCAGCCAGTGGCATGTGTAATGTAAATGGCATTCACAATGGTGGTTTGTGACTAGGGATAGAGGAGGAATTTGCTTCAGTTTGTATTTTCTGAATCAATACGCAATCTGAAACAAAGCTATCCTTCAAAATCCACATTACTCCGAATTTTGGAATGCAGTTTTCTAAGCAAATAATATGTAAAAAAAAAAAAAAAGTATATTAGGGGAAAGGTGCCATAAGAATGCATATCTATTAATAGAAATAACACAAAAATTATCAGGGGAAATTGCTCACAAAAGCATGTGTATTCCTGAAAATTGTGTGCAAAAATGGGTGTCACGCAAGAAATGCAGACTAAAAAGCTGGTGAATTTTCTTGAGGGTGTTAAGAAAATAATAATTCAGAAAGTAATGCAGAGATGTGAAGAACCAAACTTAGGATTGCAGAAATGAGAACGGGTGAGCTATCAATTGTCTCACTGAAACCAACAGATTTATCTATCTCTGCTTGTGGCATTCTGGGAAAGTGTAGGATATATTGGCTATAGCACAGAAATCCCTGTCTCATACTTGGAAGGGGAGGGGAGAGAAGGAGAGGAAGAAGAGGAAGAGGAAGAGGAAGAAGCATTTCCTTTGGCCTTCCAAACTCCTTCTCATCTTCCAAGTCCCCTCTGAATCAAAAGCTGGCTCAATCCAGAGTTAGCCGTGATAAAGAAAAGTTAACATCTGTTCTATCTTCCAGCAACAAGGATTAGCTGTTTACTTTTGCTGTCAAAAGCGGGGCAGCATCGAAAGTGACTGCAAAGAATTTTTCAAAGCCACTCCATTATCTGCCGTTCAGGTCAAGCCAGCTACCACTTCTGAGTAATTTATAAAGTGCTATGCTCGGAGGTATTGCACAATCTCATTATCATTAGGAGGGCTCTTTTTTTTTTGCATATTTAACTACAGTTTTTAATTAGATGGTATTTTATTATTCATGCACATAATTTGACTCCAACTCTAGCACTTTCGCTTGTAAAAGGAAATGCATTTGAATTTGGGGTTTGAGGCTTGCTGGGTGCTTTTGGTTGGCAAAAAAAAGCAGGGGTGGAATGGTGCGAGCCTGCACTCGGTAATGGCTTTCTTTTAATTTAGCTAATAGCTATCATGTTATGTACCTTTATAAATTTGTTAAATTCATAGCGCTGGGAGTTGTCTCTCAATGCGGTAACAGTAAGTAGTTTGCTGTGTTTGGATTTCACATACAAACTGTTTGCACAGGCTCCTTGATGTATTATTAAAATTGGTAATGGACTCCCGGGACGTCATCTCGTTATATGCCTTCATTTGCAGAATAAACCATGCGTTGTTTTCATCTTTACTCATGATTGTTAATGGCATTGGTGATGAGAGGGGTGGGTGTTTTTCCCCTCCCCCCTTCCACTGCCTTTATCAGCTGTGCTTTATTATGCAGGCAAAATAGCCAAGCTGCTGATTTTGTTTAAGGTTTTCAATTAGTCATTTGACTGAACACATCTGTTACTGGCAAGCTTCCAGGCCTGGACTGCAGCTATTACTGGTTTACACCTGCTGGACCATGGCTATAAACTGTGAAGAGGAATAAACCTGAAATTGGCCTTTTAGATATGGTTGAAAAGTCGTAATGTTACGACGTTTGAGTGCAGTATCAGAAAGGTATGGACTTTCTCTCCCCCCCCCTCCCCCGGTTACTGTTTTTTCTGTTGGATCCAAGCTCAGTCACATACACAGCACTCCAACTCATCCAAATAAAATCTGTTTATGTCATCCATTTGAGTTATTGTTGTTATTAATATCCTCCAATTGTATAATCTCTTTCTCTTCCCCCGCCCCCTTCCAGCCTCTATGGTTTAATCAAGGCAGCATTAAGGAGATAAGGCCATATTATATTTCTAAGGGTTTACCTCCTGTTTAATTAGCATATTCCCAATCAGAACACGGTAATTTAAACAAAACAAAACAAAATGTCTCCTGATAATTTTGGATTAGTTTAAGAATATTTGTTATATGGATGAGTTGGGGATCTTGTACAAACTGGAGCATCAGCATTGGGGATTGTTTGCTTTGAGCTTCAAACAGGAAATGGTTTCCTATTTTCTACATTTCTGGCCCATATGACTTCCTTGCTCATACCTCAGCTCCACGAGATCCCTAAAAACCTATCTCACAAATGCAACAACAGCAGAGGACAGCATCATCAACCACAAACTAAAGCCCACACCCCCAAAGGAGCCTGAAGGCAAGCTTTTGAGCTCTCCTGGTCCTACTACTATTACCTCTTGCTGTCAATGCATGTTCATCCACTTTGTCTGAAGGTTAAATCTCCAGTTGTTATTCCAATCACATGGCATGGAAATGTCTACTAGCCATGATGGCTCTGCATCATGATACCTTCAGTATCAGAGAACTCCAAATAGCAATTGATGGGTACCATGAGTGGGAAAGTGCTTTGAGCCCATGTCCTCCATGTGGACTACCCATAGGCATTTGTTTGACCACTATGAGCAGAATGAAAAACTCCCCTCTGTTCTGTGTAGCTAGGAAACTTAGGAAAGACGTTCCCAGAAGCCATCAGAGCAAAGTCTAGTTTCCTGTGATTGATTTGTAAAGCCAGTCTAGCTAAACATACTGGGCCCTCATGTAAGGTTTTATTTTCTTTTTAGTCTAGGTCAGATGCAGCCAATGCAATGCCATCTGGATACTTTGGACTACAACTCCCATCAGCTCCATCTAGCATGGTCAATGCTCAGGGATAATTAAGGTTGCATTCCACAAACATCTGAAGGGCACCACATTGGCAGCACTTGACCTAAGCTTTTCATCCAGTGTTTCCCTGCTTGCTATGTCATGGTGGGTGCTGTATTATGAAGTCTAAATAAATCCATCATGTAAATGTATGCATGTTTCACTGCATATAGAATTTGCATTTCCTTATTAAAAAATTGGTTTGCTCTTAGGCCTGTTGATCATCACTGCAGATATGCTGGGAGAACCTCCATCTGTTTGCACTCATGCTCAACAGTGCTTGCAGTCAAAGATTAGAGAAAATCAACAGAGTCACTGTGTGTGTGTGTGTGTTTTGCCCATTCTCTTCTCACACAGAATCCTGGACCAAAGCACACAGCTCTCTCCTTCTCCAAAGCTTTTCCTGTATCCTTCTTTAACTCCTCAGAGTTTTCTCTGAAGTCCATAGCTAATGCCTGTGGTAAGCGCAAAGCAGAGCTCACCCTAAAGGAGCTATGAGCAAGTTCTCCATAATTGTTAACACAAGTTTGGGAGACCAAAGGGGTTTGGCATCAAACCAACCTAGCCAGCTCCCAGTGAAATTCATGTGGATTTCACTTATACGGAAATCTCAGCTGTGCACCATTATTCTTATTGCAACCATCTTGCATTGGGTCCATTGCTTGATTGAATGAATGCCTGGTGTGGGACTCAACTTATGAAGAACCAGTGGTGAAGGGTGCTCATAGGAACTGGTAGGGCAGAAGGCAGGGAGATTTGCCCACCCCTAAGCCTTTCCTAAGTAATGTCCTTAGGAAAGAAGGTGAGGTGTTGTCATCTTCCTTGCCAATTCCTTCTATAATGAAGATGGAAGCAAATAATTTGCTCAGTTTCTCTGTAACAGCTCGGTCTTTAAGGACACTTTTTCATATCTAATATTCTAATGGACCCACTGGCTATCTGGCAGACTTCCCTCAGCTGCTATACTTCAATTAATTTTTAATATTAGCTTTGTGTCTTCAGCTTACCACTTCTCATAGTGTCGTTTGGCAATCTTTCTTTTTCTTTTTTAGATTAATTTTGCCACAGCTTCTTTTGTGAATGTTTTAAAGCTTTCTTTCCCTCCCTCTTCCCACTGAAGAAAGGATTGTAGCTCAGGGGTAGAGCATCTATCTAGAGTTGGGGGAGGCCCCTATCTGAAATTCTGGACAGCCTCTGTTATGTATAATTATGTAAGTGACACTGAAAATGGAAAATGCCTGTGTATTGTTGAATAGGATTTAACTGGAAGATTCCCTTGAAGAACAGCTAGAAGAGCTCTCTCAGTCCCTTTAATGGTTGATAATTAACTGTTGTTGTTTTCTAGTAGCTAACTTGTGAGTGTTTAACCTTAGATCAGGTGACAAAGGTATTTGGTTGCAAATCTCTATTTTGAAAGGAAGTTGCCTTTAGTCTTTTTTCCTCAGGCTCTGTGTAAGTAGCATGTAAATTATACATCCAAATTATCCATACAAGGCTTGAGGTGAGTAGAAGGTACCATCTGTAAGCAGAAGTGTGCTTTTGAATCCATCCATCTCTCCCTCTCTCTAAATAGAACTTTTAAAATGACTGTTCTCCAAATGTCTATTATGTCTACAAATTCAATGGATAATACACAACCCTTGCTTAACAAACAAGAAGAGATTGGAAATTACTCACTTGTGGAAGCACTTTTCTGTAATCCATTTTGCAAATGTTTGAGCTTTTTGTGTGTTTTTTAAACCAAGAGAGAGAATTTAAGAATTAATTATTGGTGCCACTCACAAAAGCAACCTTGGAACCCATAGGAGTCATGATCCAGCAGCTCCTTGAACGTCTGTAAGGCACAATGCATGTGGAGCTGCTTTCTCCATTTATGGTAATGAAAGTTACATCTTCATGTGCACCTTCCTCTTCTAAGGCCTTGAGCTGCCTGAGGTGAGGGAAGACATCCCTATGGACCTGTAACTAGCATGGCCAATGGTCAGGGGTGATGGGGGTTGGAGCTCAGCTACATTTCAAGGACATCAGGTTCCATCTTCTTGTTTTAGAGCTTTCATTCATAACCAAGAAAAGGAACAATTTGCTTTTAGAAAAGGAAGTTGGTAGGGCACATAGGAGCCACCTCCTAGGGACTGGGGTCCCTTTGGCTCCCGCAATAAAATATTTGAGGGTGGCAAAAAAAAACCACAACCCAGTTGATGGGCATTGCCATTCAGATGGTGTGCATGTGCCACGTCTTGTGATTGATTATGCAAGGTGGGGCTTACCTGGGTCCCCCAATATTTTATTCAAGTTGGCATCTCTGGTAGAGCACAAGACTCTTAATCTCAGGGTCTTGGGTTTGAGCCCCACCTTGAGCAAAGGTGGACTAGATGATCTGCCAGGTCCCTTCCAACTCTACAATTCTATGAAAATTGAGCTTCTCGTGAATTCAGTGGAAGCCCCCAAAGAGCATGCTGAAAGCCAGCTTTCAGTATCTGTAGTGTTAAGAGCAATTCTCCTCCCATAGGTTACAGCTGACTGCTGAGTAATTATCTCCCCAATGTCAGCCATAAAATAATTAAATAGTTCAGTGAGGTTTTGCCCCATCTTTAGTTGACCTGATCACGTCCCCCCCCCACCCCGTCTCTTAAATAAATATCTTATTGCTACATACATCCATGGTGATAAGCAACTCACAAAACAATGAATACCAAATATATAAATTCAGCCTACATGGACTTTGTGTCAATGAGTAAAACAAAACACAGAAACAAAAGCTACAAGACAATCAGAGCTCTGCATAGGTCAACAATCAAGACTATGTGTATTCAATTAACGATATCTGGAAACATGAATAGATCCTAGACTAAATGAAAATTTATTATACGCAGATGAAGCAAATATAGTTATTTGAAGCAAGTAGCATATTGTTTCACCTTCTTAATTCCTCTCTCTCTCTCCCCCTACATTTGTTTTTTTTGGGGGGGGTGTCGGTTTACATTCACACAATCTTCTTTTGGGGAAATTCACTCAAATCTAACAGACAGCAAAATATCTAAAATTGGAAATTATCTAGGTTCTGCATCTTTGCTCAAAAAAGAGGAAAGGAACAGAAACTGCTCCTTTACCCTCAATGACGATAAATTATGCCACTTAACAATGGATAGCACTTCCCTACGATACAGACCTATTGTGAGCTAGTTTTGGGTTGACAGAACAGCCGGAGAGGTGAGGCAAGTCAAAGACCGGGCTTCATTGGGCAAAGATGACCATTTGTTTGTTAACGGCTTCTCTGGAACAATCGATCATTTCTGAAAACAAAGCCTCCATGCATGACATATATTTATCTATTTCCTCTATCTGTGTTCCTTTTTCCATCAGTACAAGTCTAGGCTTTGGAACTCTGTTGATGCAGTGAGCACATTGCACAGTTCTGGAAAAGTAAGGTAGATGGACTTTATCTTCCCCTTTCCATTTCTTTCTTTCTTTCTTTCTTTCTTTCTTTCTTTCTTTCTTTCTGATGCTTTGTACTCTGAAATACAGAAGCTTCATCCCCTGTAATTGACAGTATACATGCAAATCACAAAATGCAGAAATTGTATTTTATTATTTTATGTAGTCAGATGGTTGAGGAATTTGATTTGAAAAAATTCCAATATAGACTAGCATGCTGCACACCTTCAGCTCTAAGGTGTGGATCAGAACATAGTTTCACACTTCTCAGAATGTTGAAATGCAGATCAGATCAGAAAAAAAGAGTTTTTAAATGCACTCCTGGAGAAAAAATACATACGGTAAGTTAATATTTTAAGAGAAGATATGTTCAATGGTATGTATTTAGGTGCAAATGTACATGTTTATATTTAATAATAATATTGTTATCATTTGTACACCACCCGTCTGACTAGTTTGCCCCAGCTGCTCTGGGCAGCTTCCAACATATACAAAAACCTAATTTGCAAATTAATGTAGAAACAGGATAAGTTGTGAATTCCTGTCCCAAATCTGGCTGCAGTCACCCCTGAGATCCTGGGGTTGATGCCTCTTGACTGCATCAGAGGTGTAAGTAATGGCTGGGTTGTTCATGGCATTGCTTAGAAAAATTTCCCAGTCAGTGGAACTGAAAATTGCAGAGTTATTTACAGGTCTTGCAACAAATGATGGCAAGCAGTCAAACCTTCATTGTGGCAGAGCGGAGAACTGAGCTATGCAAGGTCTTTAGCTGGTGTGTGGCTGTTGTTCAGCTGGAGGTCCAAAGTTCAAACTTCAATCCTCTCTACTGTTAGTGGATACAATTTTTTTCAGTACTTTATTGAGAAGCCATTTGATAGCAGCTGAGATCAGCCACAGTGATTTGCTCAGGGAGGAGGGGAGAGAGAAATTCCAGAGTTAAGAAAATGAAAAGGACATCTCACAGTTGAAGCTGCAGGTTAAGCATGGAGCATGTTCAGATCCTACCAGATTTCATTTAGCAAAGGTGATATCTAGACAGAAGCCCCCTGTAGTCAAAGATAATGTTTGAATAACTTGGCAAGTGCAGCCTATGAAACCTGATCTAGGTCAAGGGGCTGGTGAACAAGGTGGAAACCATTTGACAACTATCTTGAAATATTATGAACAATCTCTCAAGCTTGTTGAAAATAGCAGATATGGCACCTCTGTACGATAACAGAGGCATTGAAGCAGACTTGCTGTGTCCATCATAGTTATTAACTTGATAAATAGTGGAGAACCTTCATTGTTTATAGCCAAGACACCCCAAGAAAACCCATATTGGCCCATGCAAGCATAGAAAGTTCATTCAAACCATAGTGTCCATATGAACAAATGTCCCTTAATCACATTCCAATTCAGCTATTTACTCTAGTGCAGAGAAGCTTCAATGCATGAGCAAATGCCGCCTGTTCACATGCGTTATTCTATTATCGCTTCTCGGCCTTTTGGCTAAGATCAAGTGTAGTGTGTGTGTAGTTATTCTATTTATTAGGGGAAACAGGACATGCACACTATGAGCCGACTCCTCCACTGAAGTCAAAGCAGGAACCCTATGCATGCATAGGAGCAGACCTAGGGCTTCAGTTCTGGGTGAAAAGCAGCCAACGTAACCTAAGGACACAAGAGGAGCCCTGATGGATCAGACCCTGAATGCCCATGTAGTCAAGCATTCTTTTCTCTTTTCCTGCGAGTGGAGCATAAGAGTGCTTTCCCCACGTGTGATTCCTCTTTTTAAGGGAGGGAGCAGTTCTGGAGATGAACTATGATGGTCACCACCCAGCATTCCCTGTAGAAAGGGATGCCATGGCTTGTAAGCTCTTTCTCCTCCACCCCTTCCAAGTCACTGGCATTCTCCGTCTCTCATCACCACCTTGAATGAAATGGTGACATTGGGAAGCTCATTCCAGGAAGCCTTGAATGGAAAAAAAAATTTCCCACCCCCAAAACAGGAAGAAAAAATGAGAAGTATAAGCATTGGCATAGGGTTATAAATTTCATTCCACGAGGGCATATCTGCAGTTTTTCATAAGCACTTCTTGAGAAAAATAAATTTAAACACCAATCTGCTACTGACTAATTGGAAACAACATTTTAATCTTTTTTATTTTATTTTATTTAAATCTAATCAATTCATCCATTAAATGTTGCAGTCATGTTTATTTATTTTTTAAGTTGCCCTTTAGCATGTGAGAGGATATCATTTCAAATAAATAAATGAATGAACATGCCCTGGTAAGCCCAGGTGCCACCTACAGGGGCGCATGTTCAGTGCCTCAGACTTAACCAAAGAGCATAGGTAGTCCCAAAGGCTGCTGTCGTCTATATATTAGTTAAGTGCACAAAGTAATTATAGTCCTTGGTCATTATGAGCAGAGCAGCAAAACACCCCAATGTGCCTCTTGGAGTTTGCCTACACATAGTCCCGGCCACATACTTTGCATCAATGAATTATCTTCACTGAAATTTTTTGCAAAGAAAATGCTAATGGCATGGAGTGCCAGTTGTTCTTGGTGGCCTCCCTTACGACAGTTCATCTCAGCAAACTCCTAAATGCTCAAAAGCTGCTCTGCATTTCAGGCTAAGCATCGTGGTGTCATTTCTCCAGACTGGTCTCTGGAGGATTTCAGAATGCATCGTGAAATAAAAACAGCTGGAAGGGGAAACTTGTAGTACTAGGATAGGTGCCATATAGCAATTAGCAGGCAGAAGTTTTGATCTGGAAAATCACATTTGTTTTAATTGCTCCACTGTTGTGTTCATAAAGAATTTGGCTCGCTCTACTCCCTTCTCTTGTCTCCCTTATTAGATATCCTATTTAGCAATGGAACAATGTAGACATTACTCCCTTTGTTCCAGGTTTTTCATTGCTCTAAATGGAACGACAGATAAATGTTCTACAAGGAAGATGGCATATAAATATTTATTGTAGCCTTAACAGATTGTTTTGTAATCCATCTTGATTGCTTAGCACATCATTCACCCAGATATTGCATTTAATCTGCAGTATAATGAGTGACAGCCTCTTACCTGAGAGTCTCGTAAAGCTACTTAAATAAATTCTGAAATGACTTTCTTCTTTCTTTTTTTTCCTTCCCAAGTTTGGCCAACCCCAAAATTTTATCTTGTTAGTGAATGCCTCATGAGCTGAGGGTGGAGTAATAGAAGACTTGTGATTTGTACAGAATTCAAGGTGCTAGCTCCCTTCCACATAACAAAATATTTCTGGGTTGAGGGATTTCTCTCTTCACACACACACACACACACACACACACACTGGTATCCAAGTATGGTTCCCAGTAGATGGCATATTCCCTACAGGATGGCAAGGTGCTTATCATCAAAACTGAAAACAAGAAAACCAAAAAGGCACAGATTTCCAGAACATTTGCATAGGCTAATGTTCATGTATATATACATGCCAATTTAGAAATGATAACTATAATTTATATAGACATGCAATTCATCTCACCATAGTGAGGGAGACGGTGACCAGGTGAGCTATGAGCCTTCCAGGGGTGGGAGAGAAA
This sequence comes from Podarcis erhardii, assembly GCF_964252035.2. Taxonomy (NCBI): domain Eukaryota; kingdom Metazoa; phylum Chordata; class Lepidosauria; order Squamata; family Lacertidae; genus Podarcis; species Podarcis erhardii. Next base: position 39,779,163 of record NC_138511.1, read on the forward strand.
CTTGGTTCAATTTGCCTTTGAAGACAGGCCTGCCGCATTTGTAATTTCCACAATACATGAACCAAAACACAGCTAGAACTCACACTTCACTAGACTTTGCAAGCAGTCAAGTGATATAATGATGCACATACTAGGCAATGGGGGTAAAGTGTGCCTAGAAATATGTATATTAGGAGAGAGAACATACAAAAAATGCACTATGTCAGGAGATATGAGGAGAAATTCTCACTATAAGATTCACCTCTTTACTCTGGCTTTTTACACTTGAGGTGTATATTTTTAGGATTCACCTCATTTTTTGTGATTGCAAGCTGTTTTAAACTGTTTTTAATATTGTGTTTAATGTTGTGACCCACCCTGGGATTTTTGGGTGAAGAGAGGGCAATAAAGAAATAAATAATACTGATGAATTTTCATGGGGTCTTCTTTTTTAAGTGACAAGCTGATGTGGAAATGTGGAGAACTGAACTTTAAGATTAGAAAAATAGGAAACTGAAAATGACTGCTCCAGTTAATGATGATGATGATGATGATGATGATGATGATGATGATGAAGAATAATAATAATAATAATAATAATAATAATTCAACTTATTATTTATTAAGCTTATTAATAGCTTTTTATTTATGCAAATGTAGCTCAAAGCAATGAATAAAATCAGCTCAATAATAAAAGTAGCTCAAAGCAATGAATAAAATCAGCTTTAAACTAAAACAAAATAAAATCTAATACAGTCTAACTAGTCATGAAATTAAAAGACGCCTGCTTCTTTGGAGAAAAGCAATGACAAACCTAGACAGCATCTTAAAAAGCAGAGACATCACCTTGCCAACAAAGGTCCATATAGTTAAAGCTATGGTTTTCCCAGTAGTGTTGTATGTAAGTGAGAGCTGGACCATAAAGAAGGCGGATCACCAAAGAATTGATACTTTTGAATTATGGTGCTGGAGGAGACTCTTGAGAGTCCCATGGACTGCAAGAAGATCAAACCTATCCATTCTTAAGGAAATCAGCCCTGAGTGCTCACTGGAAGGACAGATTGTGAAGCTGAGGCTCCAATACTTTGGCGACCTCATGAGAAGAGAAGACTCCCTGGAAAAGACCCTGATGTTGGGAAAGATGGAGGGCACAAGGAGAAGAGGACGACAGAGGACAAGATGGTTGGACAGTGTTCTCGAAGCTACGGACATGAGTTTGACCAGACTGCGGGAGGCAGTGGAAGACAGGAGTGCCTGGCATGCTCTGGTCCATGGGGTCATGAAGAGTCAGACACGACTAAATGACTAAACAACAACAACATTGATGGGCAACTTTGAGCCCCCTGCAGGCCTCCCTTCTTAGGGTCCTTTATCTTTAAACTAGACATGGAGTACTCAGCCTTTCAAACGTATAGATACTTAAATGGGAAGAGGGACTTGAGTCTTGACCTGGAACCAAGGATTACTCGTCATGCCTTCCTCTTCCCATCAGCCAGACCTGCAGCTTTCTGGGATAGCAGTAGACTTGGCAGAGGTGCACATGGGACTTCGTGTGCCAAAACTGGCACCAGTCAATTGGAAACAAATGAAGAAAATGAACACCGAATCTTGGCTATGCCTTTTCATGTTTGAAGGAATCACTTCAGGTATAATAAACTTGAAGGGTTACTTCAGGCATACAAAAAATGGTTTTTAAGGATTCGTATGAGTTCTGGGGAAAGCTCCAGCAATGAGGTGCTAATTAGATTTCCATTTGCTAATTAGATTTCCAGTTGTGAAGTTACCTTCGTCCATGCCCTCCTTGCAACAAAAATATTATTTTTCTTCATGAATCCCATGTGGGAAACACATTGAAGGTTTGATAAATAAATTATTCAAGATACATAACATTTCCCCCTCTGTATAAACCAGGGAAGTGACAAGTTAGTGTTTTGGTTTTCTTAAAACTGTAACCCCTCCCTTTTTATTTGAACAGTTGCAGTTACATCTTGTCAAAGCCTACATGGCTACCTAGCAAATGGATTTGTGTGCTCAAAATGTAGAAAGACAGAAACTAAGTAAAGCAGACTTTTATTAACCTAACATTTCAGAAAGAAATATTATTATGATGGGAATTCTTCTATCAATATAAAATATTAATGTTTTACAATTCAAGCCTATGCATATATGCTGAGAAGTAACCCTACTGAGTCCAATAGCACCTTAACACCCCAAGAACCCCCCGGAACTGTGTCTAAGATTGCAGACTTGCATTTCCACCTACAAAGAACTTTCAACACAATGAAATTATACACGACCTTTGCACACTGCAGAGACTGATGGGGAAAGTCCTAGATCATGGAGGGAGAATTTGTGGCCCTCCAGATATAGGGTTCCATTTCTCCCAAATGGAACATCCCGCAGGAATTTTGACGATAAGGCAGAGCACAAAAAGTGACAAGGTTTGGGGAAGCAGATGTCCAGCTATCAAGTATCACCCAGACTTGTTTTCTTTCTTTCTCTTATCTGCCTTGAGTTCATAAAGTGCAATCTATGCAAGAGCTGAAATTAATTTGCAAAACAAGGTGCACGAGAGAGAATGATCGAGAGAGAGAAAGAGCAGCAATCCAAGCTCCATATTTTGCTTATTTGAAAAGTTTCCAGCTTTTTTGGCAAACTGGTGCTCTCGATTCAAGAAGGCTCATAATGGGCAATTTGCATTTCTTCATTGCAGTGTTATACAACAAACTGGAAACATGTGTCAAAAGAAATTGGCCTGCATCAAAGAAAGTGCTGCAAAATTAAGACGTTTTATTTTCTTATAATACACACACAGAGAGAGACACACACACACAAAACATGACCTTTTCTCAAGACAACACAGCCAAAGGGCATCCAAATTTTAAGGAAAGGGGAGAAAAAGGAGAAAAGACTTTCCATTTGAAATAATTAATATGTTTTGGTGGATTTTCCCAGTTTTTGTGGTTTTGTCATACAACATACTTCCAAAGAACTCTGTTGAACATGCATATTTTGGACGGAGTTCTTTCTGCTTATGTGTAGCAGCTACCAACAGCTGTCTCTGCTTTAAAAGTAAAGGGATAAAGTTTCATCACTGCCCTTAGTCAACAGAAAGAATTAGTGTTATGTTAAATGGGCCTGAATGTTTTTATAAAAAAAATGGCTTTGAGCAATGGCAGCTGGAGCCAGAAACTTATGTGCATGTGTACACACACACACACACACACACACACACACACCCCTCAGAGCTTTTCATCCAGGCCCCAGAAAACCCAAGCTTTGCTTAAAGAGTTGATAAAGGCTCACTGACCAAAGACTGTTTCAGATGCCAAGGATATCTTATTATTTGAGGCACCAACTCATGTCTAAAAGATCCAGCTAATCAGGATTTCAAATCCAAATAAGTGGTATTTAGAGTATGTTCATCAGACCAGCTGATTGCTGCATGATTTATAACTGGAAACACCACAAATGGGTCTTACGCTTTCCCACACTTAATCACATGACCACAACTGTGCTCCATTCCCAGATTTCTTAGTTTCAGTCTTAGCATCTCATCAGATAGGATGCTTCAGACATTTTTTCATCACATTTGGATCCCAAATGTTTTTGCCCTGAGCTTGGACCTACCAAACGGCTTGAGTTCTGAACGTTTGGAACAGAGGAACAGAGGAAGTTGCTTTTTACTAAGCCAACCCATTGGTCTACCTTGCTCAGTATTGTCTACACTGACTGACAGTGGCTCTCTGGGATTTCAGACAGAGATCCCTTCTAGCTCTACCTGGAAATGCTAGGGATTGAACCTTCTGCATGAAAAACAGGTCTCTATTGTTGAGCTATAACCCCTCCCTATTTACGTTGCAGCAGCTAAAAGATGTGCAAACTGCTTTCAACACCCTCAGAGCTATGATATTTTGCTGGTCTCCCTCTCCTGTGCTGATGCACAGACTAGGATGGGGGAGACCTGGGTTTGAATCCCCCTTCAGATGGAATACGTTCCTGAGTGACTTAGTGAAGTTACCATCTCTCAACTTACCTTACTTTACAAGTTGTCATAAAATTGCAGGAGGAAGAACCTTTGGGAAAGGGTCTTAATTCAGTGGTAAAGCACCTGTTTTGCATTCAGAAGGTCCCAGATTTGATCCCTGGAATCGCCAGGTAGGGCTGGGAATATCCTCTGAAACTCAAGAGAGTTGTGAACAGTCAGTGTGTGTAGATGGAGCAAGGGTCTCACTAAGCATAAGGCAGCTTCCTACATCCCTATATTTATGTGTCTATCATACTGAGCTCACTGGTGGAAGGGTAAAATAAAGTGTGTGTGTGTGTGTGTTTTAAGTCCTTTGACATTTCTTGGCATTTCGCTGACGTACGAATCTTTACATTCATCTAGAATTTCATGGGAGGTGAAATTTGGTAGTGACATGGACATGATATTATGGAGATGCCTTCTAGTTCTAGATCACTGTTCTTCAACCTTTGGTCCCCAGATGCTACTGGCCTACAACTCTGATCATCATGACCCAATTTAGCCAGTGGTTGGGGATGATGGGAGTTGTCGTCCAACATCATCAGGGGACCCGAGTTTGAAGAACACTGTTCTAGATCATGGGATGAATTCCAAATGATGGTAAAAATCATACCAGGGCATTGCTGCTGTGATTTGGTAATGGCTAGCAGCTAGACCCCAACCCATCTGTGCACACAATTCCCTGAAATAAAATCAATTATGGCTCCTTTAATTAAGAGTACAATCGGATTTGAAACAGTCTCATGGGCTACCTGTTGAAGCGATAAACAGATGCATTGCACAGGCATTGTTCACCCATTTTCCCTGTCTAGTACTTTGGCAAGAATGAAATCTTGACAATCAATGCTATCTGCAGCCATTATCTTTGCTCTACCTTCTATAACACAAGCTGGAGAAGGTTGGGTGTCTCAATATAAAATTACCCTATGTTCAATTTAATTGGCCTCTATGGAGCGGTCAAGCATGGTCTCAAGTATCTAGTGTTACATCATGTGCGATGAGAAAGCAAGGAGGCATTCAACTGAAATTGGGAGACGCTGATGAATCGGGTGACAGGTCACCTCATATCTCTCCCCTCCCTCGCAGGAGACATTCCTCATCTCATTTCTCCAGTTTGCCATGTGCCACTTTGCTGCTGTTTAACACAGGCTACCAGAAATGCAGAATAATGAGCCTAAGCTTATAGGGGAAAGCTGAGAAGCTGATTTATTTATGTTGTGTGAGCTGCAGTGTTAGCATCAGCAGAGCCCCGCAGGAGATTGTACCTGCATATGTTTCTAACCTTTAGGATCCCAGGTTTCTTTCAGGACTCAAAATCACATCTTTTCTCCCCACTCCAATGATTTCAGATTGTTTTGAAAAGAATTCCCCCCCCCCCAACTGCATTTTTAGAGTGGATCCATGATCAGCATCATCCATTTATTTATATGTCACTTTTCCACAAAACTCTGTCCAAAGTGGCTCACAGAATATCAAATGAACTATAACAATGCAAAAAAGAATATTAGAAAAATGTGAAATAACCAATAATCCTAACACTATATCAAAATACAAATACAAAAAAATCCATACAACACTGTAAGAAACAATGCAAGCAAGCCGACCTAATTGAAAAGCTTAAAACTAAATTAAATAGGAGAGAGAATGATGCCAAACAGAGAAATTAAATTGGATCACCAACAGTTGTGTTGTATTTGCAGGCATCAGGATGGAGATGGCTCACTACAGAGAGATCGTTTTTTCCAATTTCCTTACTGTGACCATATCGTTGGCTCCAGCATCTCCTAGATGCAGTTATTTAATCTTGCACTGGTCTTGCTCTTTCAGCTGCTGTGTATAGAGCTGGCAAATGCCCTTTCTGTTTCGGTGTAGGTGCAGAAATTCTGCTTGAGTTTCTTCTCTGTACACTTCAATGGAGAAACAGCTCCCATCAAAAAAGAAGAAGACCTCTTGCAACCACAAATTTGCTGGATTGAGCCTAGGGTTGCCGCTTTGGTTTTGTTTGTTTGTTTCTCCTGCTCTTGCATCTTTAACATTAATTCAACACATGGAAGTTAAGAAGGCAAAGCTTTTTCCATCACTTATCTCAACACTAGTGAAGACTGTCCCAGCTGACATTTCAGGTTTCTGATAAATGTGGGGCCAAGAGAAAGAAAAAAAGAAAAATAGTTGGGTCATGTGTGTATACTTCCTTAAAGAACTGCAAGACCTCGATTGAATCTTATTGAATAAGTTTATATTGCATTGCAAATGAGGGAGGAATATTCATTAGGGAATTATGCTTATTTTTGGTGCAAGTTGAAAAGCATAATTGAGTTCAGCATAGTTAAAACGCACAGGCATGCAACAATTGAGAGAAAACTGTGCACAGAATTATAGTTAAAGTTTATATTACATACAGGCACACGTACTTTGGAATTTAGACTATACTAATGCAAAGGAAAGCACTACTACTCTTGCTATTACTATTAAGCATAGTAACAATACAGCTGAATGGCAAACTCTGTCTCCAGCAGGTCAAAACGTCATACTAGGAAAATAAAAGTTCTGGTTTACAATGTCTCTCTTTTCACTTTCACAATCATGTCTCCATTTTATTAACCAGCAGGCCTGGATTTGCAATTTCTCAGGTTTATGGTACCAGATACAAACTGGTATCTGTGAAATAAAGCATTTTATCCCCAAGCATGCCTAATGGTGGAGCGCAGATGGGTTGTAAAAGATTTTAAAACAGATCTCTTTCAAGGATATTATACTACCAAAGTTGTCCGTAGATTTTATAGCAGCCAGTTCCCAAGCTCCCATGCACTGCCCAACTAAGGCTCAAACAACATATAATGTTAATCACATGTAGACACGCTTCAGGAGCTGCTCTCTACCAGGAGACCAGCACAGGAAGGGGGGAGTGAGAGGGCTGTTAACCCTCTCTTCCCTAATGCTTCTCCATCTCTAAATGCCTTCCCCCCAAGTTGCTCTTGGTGACATGGAAGAAAAGAAACTGGCATGCCAAAAGTAGTGGACTTTTGTTGTGGTCAATCAAAGAAGGGAAGGGGGGCAAAATCACAATTTAATGAGAAACTACACTTTCCAAAATGATATGTGAACCAAACACGCACTCATCCTTCGAGATTTACACTTCTCTGAATTTTCAAAACAGTTTTGCCTGTATTGGGAGGAAGCGTGTATAGATATTCATACCACAGTGTAAATAAGACGCATAGGTGCATTGCACATGGGGAAATGGCTTGCAAAAATGTGCACGTTGGCCCCAATGGCATACAAAAAAAGGATATATAAAAAGAAAGTTGCACTACAATACTGATGGATTTCCAGGAGGATTTCTTTTTTTTTAATTGTGAATTGCCACAGAAATATGGAGAACTGAATTTGGGATCGGGAGCATGAGAAGCTGAAATTGAAAGGTTAGGCCATCCCTAATTCACAGGTGAAATAGTGAAGGTGAACACACACACCTCCCTAATCTCAATTTGAGACCAAAGCTTGGGTAGCTACATTAAATATAAGAGGGAAATGTCAGGGGAAGTATGCTCCTGAACAAACACACACTCATGAAGCTTAAGCACACAAGAAGTGCCCTGCAGGATCAGGCCAGGGTGCCATTCCAACCCAGCATTCTGTTCTCACAGTGGCCAATCAAATAACCACTGGAAGCCCAACCAGGAGGACCTGAGTGAAACAGCTTGTGATTCCCAGAAACTGGTATTCAGAAGCATACTGCCTCTGACAGTGAAGGTAAACCATATCCATTTTGGCTAGTAGCCAATGATAGTCTTATCCTCCATGAATTTGTCTTTTCAAGCCCTCCAAGTTGGTGGCCATCATTACCTCTTGTGGGAACCGATTCTGTGGCTTAATTATGCACTGTATGAAGAAGGACTTGTGGCAGAAAGCTTACTCTTCCAGAATATATTATGCACATTAAACAAACCAGCTCACTTAGCATAGCTTATTCTGAATCTGAGCACCAAACCTAGCAATATTTATGTATATTGGCGCAAAGCAAGTCTGGTCCTGGAAGAAACAATGCAGATCTAAGTAACTGGAAGCCTCTGCAGAGCTATATATCCACTCAAGTTTGAACATATTTCTTGCACATTCAAACCAACTGATAAAAGTTATATTGGTCCCTTGCTAGCTAACCCATACTAAATGTTATTGCTTCACATGCCATGAATTCTAAAGCACTTTCTAATGGAGATATTATTTTTAAAGAGACGGGATGATCTATTGGTAAGGGACTGTTTTGTCACCCAAAATCACTTTTTCACCTTCCTCCAGTGCTATAATATTCAGAGATTGTGCACTGCCGTAAGTCTGGCTCCTACTGAAGTTGAAATAATAATGTTGGAGCTGCAGAGTGAGCACAGAATTTTGTATAGCCTTTATCATGACAAACTGGATGGGGAAGAGTTTTGTAGTTTAAAACCTGCTCTGTCCACATTCAAAGTAGCTGACAAACTATTATTACAATTACTATTACTATTTCTCTCTATTTCTGATGTTCAGGTTGGGAATATTGTTAGATGTGTAGCAAAAAAAAGCACCACACACAGATACAACAGAGACTCGGAGGAACTATAAGGTTAGGGCTGGTGAAAGCAACTCTGTCCCCTGTGTCAGAGATGTCAAGGTTCCTTCCCGAGCAAGGCATTATGGGGGGGGGGGGTGGATCCCAAAGTTGCCTGAATGACTGCTGCTTTACCACAGCAGCGGCAAATACTATTTAAAGCATTTACTATTCTGTGTCAACGTCCAGGGTCCATTGTCAAACACTGTCTTACTATCATAAACTTCTTCCTACGTTCTTTCAACTGTTCCTCACAGGGTTTGGTTTCCAGAGAACACCAGGAGGATATTTCCTGGATCAGGCCATCTGCAAGTCAATGCAGCTCAGCATTTTTTTTTCCAATAGCACCAAGCCACATAAGCTCAAAAGCAAAATAGGGCATTTTTTTTTATTTGAGTCTACATCTTCCTTCTTTTAAATATTCTTAGGGAAGTTCATACCATCAGGCCAGCACTAGCAATGGGACAACATTCGCCCCCACACCTGAGAAAGCAAATTAGCAATACAGGTTGTCTCCAGCTGAGTCCTACTCGGAGCAGACACATTGAAATTGATAGGCCTGTGTTAAATCATGTGCATTCATTTCTCTGGGTCTAACTCTGAATGCAGGGAATATACATTTCAACCCTCCAAAAGAGGAGAATCCCTAGTGGTGGTAGTGGTGTGATGAGAAGGAACAGCCAGGAATCTCTCTCTCCCCCACCCTCAGCATCTCCCACCTGGGGCAGCTGCCTCCTCCTGCCTAATGGTAGGACCTACCCTATCCCCAGTCCCTACACTCACCTGTGTCCATGTTGTTGGAGAATAGGCTGGACAGGATTTCTGGAGCTTAGTGACTCTCCAGTAGTATTCTTCTGGGGAACTGATGGCCCTCCAGATGTTGCTGAACTCCAACCAGCCCCAACCAGCATGGTCGATGGCCAGGGTTGACTGGAGCTGCAGTCCAGCAAACCTCTGGAGGATGCCAGCTTCTCCATCCATTTTTAAATTATTATTATTATTATTATTATTATTATTATTATTATTATTATACAGTGGGCGCTCAGGTTGCGAAAGTGATCCATGTGAGATGCATGTTCGCAACTCGCAGCATTTGCAACCCACGTCTGCACATGTGCGGGTTGCAATTTGGTGCTTCTGCGCATGCGCAAAACATGATTTAGCGCTTCTGCGCATGCGCGACCGCCGAAACCCAGAAGTAACCTGTTCTGGTACTTCCGGGTTTCGGCGGTCCGTAACCCAAAAAAACGCAACCTGAAGCAGCTGTAACCCAAGGTATGACTGTACCATCTCATTTGAAAACTGATGCATCTCCTTTTAAGCAAAAAAGGCAACAGGAGTGTGTATCACCATTTGCATGCCTTCGTCATTCTTAAATTGTTAAGAGGCTTCCTTGAATCCCAACAGCCACAGACCTTTCCTGCCATTTTTTAAAAGAAGCATTCCCTGTCATTTTTTGCCCGTAATTTGTATGAAGTACTTAACATTCAGAACACATCCTTTGTAACCTTTTGCCTAAGTTCCTCCCCCCCCCCCCGGCTTTCAAAAATAGAAGAAGTGGGGAGGGGGGAACCCACCAAGCGCCTTTAAGTATCTCAGGCCTGGCTTCCTTCAGTATACAGGCTGTAAATGTTTTACTTTGATTTGAGATACATGACAATAAATTAGGGGGTATTTATCAAAGCCGCTTTGTTGCATTGCTGACAAAGGCGACTTTTTGCATAAATTACTGCATTATACAAATACACTTAGCTGAATCTAGTTTCTTTGATGTTGGTGGAGGAGATTTACGTTCAGCCGAGTTTTTTATTTATCTGCCCTATTCACCTCAACAAGAGCCGGACATATTCCTCAATTAGTTCCATACTTCTAGAAATGACATATATATCTCACATCTTAGAAACAAAGAAATTTAACCACCATCAAAAATAGGGGGTGGGGGTGGAAATCACACATGCCCCCGTGAGTAAAAGGAGGGGGGACTACTGTACACCATAAAGAGTAAATATTTAGTCAGAGCACTATCTTTGAAATCTTTGTTCTAAAAACACTTTGAAAACTAGTTAAGTAAGCTAATTTTTTAGGTAATTCTCTTTTTTTAAAAAAAAAACCAAAACCCTCTTTTCACAGAGAAAGAGGTGGGGGTGGGGAAGAGTTTGTCAAGACTTCATTACCAGACTAAGTAAACACAGGTCTGCTTCAACAAATGCTTGATATTGGAAGAAGTAGGTTAAAAAAGATTTTATTTTTTTAAAAGAGAGCTATTCCCAGTGCACTTAAAATCCCTCTGAAGCTACGTTTCAACCAAAGTCTCTCCCACCCCCAGCAAATATATAATATGCCAATAAAGAACGTCTTAGTCTAAATGGCAAATTAAAATAGTTAAAAAGGAGCTTGGTGAGTGAATAATTAGCTGAACAGAAGCATTTCTGAAAATTGAATATCTTCAAACCATATGCCCGCTGCTTTTTCAGTCACCTGCCTTCCTCACAACCATAATTTCAGATTATTTATTGTGCTACAAGGTCAGCAGTTCAAAGTCAGCCTTCCCTCTCCCCCTTTTGCCATCAGTGACTCAAATGCATGATGGCTGCCACAGCCATGGAATTAAACGTGGTTCTATAAACCAAAGGAGTATTTGGAATTCAGGGTCAGTAAAGTAGATGGTGAAGAGACAGGGCTTGTTTCACTTAAACTAGACCTCAGTTGGCAAAGTCTCAGCAGGGCTGGTGGTAGGTTCAAGCAGACCCTCGCTCAAGTGTTCTGGATAAGACCCTATGCCCTCAGGGTCAGACCTCTTAATTGCTCAGGCATGTTAGCTCCTAATAAGGGTTGCCAAGTCAGGAGCATCCCATACCATGAATTTTCAGGGAGACCTAGGGGTGGCCCCACATGATACCACAGGGGTTGGGCCCCAGTGATATCATTAAACATGGCACATGAAACATTAAGCACAGTTGCCGAGAGCATGTCATTCAAATAAAAACAACTACTGAGCATATTTGTCACTGGTTGGAAATTAAGAAACCAGCAGTGGAGCAACATCAGACCGCAGGGCAGCCCTGGTGGTAGAAAGCTCCACTGAAGGAAGACCTCAATGAGTGGACCTCCTGCTCCACAGTCAGACCTACCTTTTCATTTGCAGAAAGAGAGGTCCACAAAGTATCTTTCGGCTCCATCCTCAGTTTAAAATATCACATTTTCAGCCACAAATGTCTGGATATGGCTTTTCTGTGCTAGGTTTATTTTATTTATTTTTAATAAATAACGGCCACTTTTCATGTGCTATTGATGGACTGACATTTACTTGGCTGTGTCAATCATTATTTATGTCTGTCCATATTTGATTTGAGGACAGGAAATAGCAGATAATCACACTACTCATATTGAAGTAGTTGGGTTAAAAATAAATAAATCAGTAATTCTGTGTCCTCCGACTAAATTCTGTATCAATAATTTGGGGAAGTGGGAAACCTCACATTCTTTATTCAAATTAAAATGACATGAATCCATTTGAATGTTTGGGCATCGTTTTCAACAAACTTATGGGCTTTTATCCCAGTCTTCTCAAACTCAGTGCTTTTTAGATATTTTGGTCTATTTTTAAATTTTCATTATGGTGTTATTTGGTAGTAATGAGAGCTGCTAGTTCCCTTAGCTCTGAAGCAGTCAAGGGCAAACTTTGTAGCATCTCCAGCTGGCCAGCTGCTATTACCAAGGTATCACCAAACAGAAATATGAGTAAAGACTGTGCAAAGAGATGGGAGCCTGCGGCTCTGCAGACATTGCTCAACTCCCAACTCTCATCAACCCCAGTTTACATGGCCAATGGCCAAGGATGGTGGGAGATTTAGGCCAGCAGCATTTGGAGGAAACCAGAGTAGGGGTGGGAGTAGGACTGGTTTAATTGCATCACTACTGGGAATCTGCTATTTGGGAATTCCAACCAGCCTCACTAACAGCACAAGCCTAAACACATGCAGTTGGAGATTAGCCCCATCATGTCCAAAGCGATTTTTTAAAAAATAAATATTTTCAGACCACAGTTCCATATAAAATATTGCAAATTGGTATACGACCTACTTCCGCGTACCTATGCTTAGTACTGCAGTTTAAAAGTGAAAGAAATTATGACTGGAGGCCATGGAGATGCACAGCTTAAGAACACAGGAAGCTGCCTTCTACCAAGCCAGACCATTGGTCCACCTACCTCAGTGTTGTCTACGCTGGAGTGGGGAACCTTTTTCAGTCCAAGGGCCACATTTCCATCTGGGGGACCTCCTGAGGGCCACATGCCAGGAGTCAGTGGAGGCGAGAAGCAAAAGTGGGTGAAGCAGTAAATGCAACTTTTACCTTTGTACAGGTACATATAGTATACCTTTGTATAGTTTTGACCCACATAGAGAGACACACACCATTGTCAAAGTTCAAGGACACATTCCAGCCAGGCAAAAACACCCAAGGAAGGTATGAAATAGGGGTAATGATGGGTGTGGCCTAGGAAGAGGGTTATGGCCTAGGAGGGTCTGGAGGACTGGATGAAGAGACCCAAAGGGCCACCTCTGTCCCCCAGGCTTGAGTTCCTAAACTGGTTGGCATCAGCTCCCCAGGGTTTAATCCAAAGGCTGGCATTTGCTGCAGTAGTGGACCCTTGGGCCCGGGCCCATAAGCCAGCTTGTGCATGTGTGAACAGTTTCCCTTTCCACTGATGTAAATTTGGAATCTCAGAGGGAGGGGGCCTTCATATGTGCCCACTTGACAACTTTGAACTGCAGATCTGGCACCATTTCAGGTGTCACATAACACTCATTTCACAGTTGCAATAAATAAATCTTTAAGAATGGCCATACCTATTCGTTGGAAGTCCCTGCCTATTTTCGTCTAACAGGCTCTTTTGCTGTACTCTTCCCAGTGCCTGCTGAAGACATTTTCTAAGCAAGTCTACCCAGACACGTAAATGTTGATGTACTTTAATTTCTAATTTTAATTATCATTCAATGTTTTAAATTGCTTTAAACTGTTCTTTATTGATAATCTCGATATTCAGTGTAAACTGCTTAGAGGTTTAACTGCAATCAAGAGATATATAAATTTTGTTAAATATGTGTGTGCTTTCATATATTGCATTATGTAATTAAGACAGATGAGCAGTTCACAAAAAGTTACTGGTAAATGTACTGAGCAATAAGGCAACCCTCCTCTCTTCATGTGTCTTTGTGTCCTTGAGAGTCCAAAGTTTCATTGAGCATAGGTTTAATCACAGATATCTCTTCCATATCATTAGTGCTATTTTAAATGGGGGGAAATGAATTTTGACTTACTGCATTTTAAAAAAGCATTTTCATATGATGTTCACAGCTATTGGGCCCTTGGGGTTGGAAAGAAGTATAAAAACAAACAATAAAAACAAGCAAACAACAATATACAGTAACAATGTAATAATTCTGCTTTTAAATCCTCTTTTAATAGAGAGGCGGGGTGAGGAAAAGAGAAATTTGTCAGGGTTTTTTTTTAATTGGAAAAATTAGAATGTCTGCTTCACTGTTTATTTGTTTTTAAATTGCATTTTCAACTGTCATTTACAGCTTCTTGGGCTGTCAAGGCTGAAAAGCAGAATAAAAAGATGCTGCAACAAAAGTAAATTGTGGGGGACGGGGGACGGGGACAATCGCAATAACAATCCCAGCAGCATTTCCCCTCCAAAATAGCGCTCAGATTACCTTACGCAGCCGTGATGAAATAAATCAGCTTTAAAATTCTCTTTTAAAAGAGGGTGACGGGGGGGGTGGAGGTGGGGGGAGAGAAGGAGAGAGAAGAAACTAGAACAGGATGGGGGCGGGGGTGATAAAAAAAGAAATATATGACTGCTGAAGGAGGGAGTAATTAGCACTCTCTAAAATTGGAAACTCCCAGCCCAAACTTCATTCTGTAACGCGGAGTCCCAATTGGGAATTCTTTGGCAAGGCAGGAGCAAATGCACTCTTTTCTGCTCACTGCCAGCCATTCCTTAATCTATCCAGACAGCAGCATGTAAGAAGGTAAATATGTTCTATTGGTAAGCACAGCCTTAAGTCATTTTGGGGTGGGTGTGTTTATTTCTCTCTCTCTCTCTATATATATATATACATATATATATATATATTTGCATGCACAGGAACCTGTGCATCCAACATTTCTCTGAAAATTGTTCTGTGCACAGAACTATTTTAATAATAATAATAATAATAATAATAATCCATTATCAAAATGCTGATGTAATAAGGCCCCTGGTATATAAAATACACTTAATAACTCAGCTTTGGTAATTTATTGTGAACTGAGGTGCATTCTGCTTGATTCCATTTCCCAGATAAATATAAGTGGAGTTTTCATCATAAACGCTTGGATTTATGGCGAGCCGTCCGAGCTGCATTAAGAAAGCCATACAATCCCTTCATTCAAGGCTTTAATAAGGAAGGCAAGGAAAAATTATCCTAGCTGGGTTGCGGGTAACAGCACAAGAACTTTTTTTCTTCTTTCTTTCTTTCTTTTTTTGGAGTCAGAAAGTTAGCGCCATCGCTCCTTGTCAGCCCATTAAAAAGTAAGGTTGGCATTCCCTGCTATTAGAACCATGTGTGCAAAGGAATTTTTCTTCTGGTAAGACATTCCAAATATTGTCCCAGAGCCAAACACTTCGGTGTTAGCCTAATTTAAGCAGTATGTTGGAATCAACTTGCAAGCCTTTGATCATATGGAGATGGTTTGTTACAAATTGAACTAACCCAGTCTCTATTTCTGGTGGATCAGAACTCTGGATTTGTTGAATTAAATGCCTCATTTAATGCAGTTTGTACATAAAAGAAAGCTGAAAAGAAATTTTTCACGTTAACCAACAGGTCTACTCTTTTTTTATATATTATTATTATTATTACTTTTAAACCTAATCCATACTGGGCCCGCACTGTTCCTAATCACCCTTAGGCTGTTTGCACTGAAGGTTTAAATCAGCTCATACGTTACAGGAGGCAGGACATCACTAAAATTATCAAACCATGTAATAAGGAACACATTGGAATCCAAAGCTAAAATAATTCTCTCTCTCTCTCTCTCTAACGAAGAAAAATAAATTACCCTTTTGGTTCTTAGTGGCCTTCGAAAGCGCCCAATTTTCATCTGAATCAGCGAAATCGACAGAACGATTTGGCGTTACTTTTGGGTTTCTTTTTCTCTCGTCCTTGTTTCCCACCCCAGATCCCTTTCTTTCTGCACCCAAAGTCATTTTGAGGGTTAAGAGAGCAGGGGGGGGGGGGGACAACCTCCCACATATGGCTGCAGTTTCTTTTCATTTCTAGGAGATATAATATCTCTAACTGTAGATAATGATATTATAAACTGTCATTAGTGCCTCCCTCCCTTCTTTTCAGACTCCATGGAGAGCACGGCGTAAAGATGAAGAGCTCCAGCCGAGTTTGAAAGAGGAACGCTGATTTGGTTTAAGAATGAAGGAGAAGCCACATGTTTTTAAGGAATATTGCATAACAGGTAATCAGAAACATACATAACTTGCACACCATTGATCCCGGAATGTGAGACTTGATAGAAATTCAAAGGTACGCACATAAAGTTCAAAAGCAAAGAGATGAATTCCGGTTCTTTTATTTTTATTTTTATTTTTTATTATCATTCCACCCTGCATAACATGAACACGTACTAGATGGAGGGTGTGCATTGCCACAGAAGACTCCCTCCCTCAAGCCGCCATGCATTTCGGGACAGTACGTGAGTGTTTTTGTATGCACAAAGTGACCTCGCTGCATGAACTCTGCAACATTGTCCTTGCAAAGTTCCTGGTAAGGATGGGGGAAGATCCTTATGTTTGTTTCACATTTTAAGGAGAAGCTACACTTTCCAAAACAATATGTCATCCAAAACGCTGCTATACTTCAAAATTTGTCTGTTTTACGATGTGGTTCTCCAACCCCATATATGCCCACCTGACCACTCTGATCTGCTGTACTGGCGGAAATTGATATTTTTGTGTGGCAGCACCTACATGGGGCCCTTCTAGTGGTGCCACATGCCACAAAGGTGCAATTCCAAGGTCCTCAGGTGAGGTCCTTCAGTGCTGCAGCACCTGCCTTTGGGATCACATCAGCCACTGAAAGTAGACAGGCTCCAGTATCTCACACATTTTGCTAACAAAATGTGTGTGTGTGTGTGTGTGTGTGTGTGTGTGTGTGTGTGTTTCCCAGTAGGGTAAGTTGACTCATGGGTTGTATCTGATTTCTTATTTGACAAGTGTTTTATCTGTTTACATGTTGCATTTTTATTGTTGTATATAGCATTTTGTAATGTTTAGAACAGGCATGGGCAAACTCGGCCCTCCAGATGTTTTGGGACTACAACTCCCATCATCCCTAGCTAACAGGACCAGTGGTCAGGGATGATGGGAATTGTGGTCCCAAAACATCTGGAGGGCCGAGTTTGCCCATGCCTGGTTTATAATTTTATAAATATTCCAGTTAGTCAGTAGGTAAGTAGTTCAATAGCTAGCCAGATAGGTAGCTTCAGCACAAACAAAAGAAAGGACTTCTTCGTGCAGTACATAGTGAAACCATGGAACTCACTCTCACATGAGTCAGTGATGGCCATCATCTTGGATGGCTTTGCGAGAGGATTGGATAGATGTGATGAGATATGGGGCTACTTGTGTGTGAGCGCTTACACTCTCAGAGTCTTGTAATCAGTTTCAAGACTGTCCCTCTCCGCGCAGCCATCGGTGCATGGCTGCCTTAATTGCTGGCAGAATCCGTCAGTGGGCGTTTCCGGAATTTCTTCCAACATAAGAGTTCTTTGACAGAAACTCTACGCCTTGATTCTCTACGTGACAGCTTCCTGCGCAAAGTAGGCGTCCCAAGGGGAGGTCCTGAGCTCTCCCCGCTGTTCTCACTGGAAGCGTCTCGGAGCCGTTCCTCCGACTCTGTTTCCGCTGAAAATCTCCCTCTCCCCCTGCTGGTTCCCTCCTCAGCATCCGAGGGTCTCCTAGCATCCTGGAGCCCCTCCACCACTTGGAGCTCCGATGGCAGTTCCCTGACAATAGATTCATGGAGAAGAAGGCTATGAGTCACTATGCGCAAGAATGGCAATGCTGGAGGCAGTAATGTTTCTGAATGTCAGTTGCTGGAAAATACCAGAGGGGAGAGGGGAGGGGAGTCCTGCTCGTGGGTTTCTCTTTAGGGCATCAGGTTGACCACTGGGAGAAGAGGATGCTGAACTAGATAGGACACTGGCCTGATCCAGCAGGCTACTCACCGTTGGTCCTGCAACTCAGAGTGATCTGGGGCTGCCAGGGGCAAGGCATCAAGTGGAAAGACGGATGAACCATGAAAAGGACCTTCCGAGCAGCTACATCTTCACGGAAGAAGGTAAGGCTGGAATTGGGTGGGTGTCTTTCCTGCCTGACTTCTCCTTCTTCCAGACAGGTTCTCTTTCTTCCTGCACCCAGGAGCAGGGTCAAATCCTACTGCTGACCAGCTTCAATTCTGTGTGGTGTCTGTCACTGCTACTGCTCGTGGTTTCCCTTGCATGGAGGTACAATCCTACTCTCCTTGCATGTATTCAGCAAAGGGAAGCATCTGAAAATCCCTAGAATGACCAAGTGCCAGGTAATTCTGCAGAGCTTCAGTGGGGAGTCCTGCAGACACCAGAGTAACTGGTCAGAAATAGGAAGTGCAAGTAACTCCAGCTCATATAATTTATAATCCTCTTGGGCTAGGAGATCAAGTTACAGAGGATGGCCAATCCAATACCACTGGCAAGTGTAAAGGCTTACAGACTTCCTTAGACCAGTCAGTTAGGGGAAGCCACCTGGTCATGCACACCAGGCTGCCCGCCTTCAGCCAGCCTATGTCCACCCTGCCTTTGGCTTACCCAACTTCAAGATGCTCTGCAGCCTCAGCCCCAGTTTACCTTGTTCTGCTGTTCTGCTTGCTAGGGAAGAGATGGCATTTAGCAGAGTCTTCCAGTCATGTTGCGGCAAGTCAGGACCCCGGGCAGCTCCCAGTGGGCTCTGCTGACTGAGCTATGGAAGATGTTGCCTCAGCAAAGGGGTAGAGTCATATGAAGGTTTGATAAGGCTGGCAGGGCTTTCCCTTAAGGGACCCATAGCTAATTATGCAGACCCATAAGTCTGTGTGGCTCTGGAACAAGGGAAGTTACAGGGAAGCTATCCCCCGAAGATAATGGGAGAGCCATGTCTAAAGGCTGAGTAGGGTGACCTATGATCAGTCCAAATCTCAGTTCTCCTCAGGGTGACACCACAGGCTGACCCTAGATAGCATAATTGAGACTGGGTGAGCGTTCATAAAGTTGAGTTTAGGTAATCAAAGCAATGTGAACTCCACTGATGGTTTGTGGAACTTAAATTAAAACAATGTGGGTGAGTCACTGACAGTATTTTGCTCCTAAAAGCACAATTATAAACGAGCAACATATTCACACCATATTTATTGTCAGTATATATCTGGGCTGTTAAATTAATGAGATCTCTAATAAAAATGAGAGATGAAGATCCAATGTGGGTTGTTTTTTTCTATTGTTCTCCAACGCAAGCTAGATGCATGTTTGTTTCTCAGAGTGTAAGACACCCATGCTTAATATGATATGCTTATATCCAGTGTATTTCAAAGCACCTTGACATTCACCAGCCTGTTACAGTGCTTATATTAGCACTTACATCTGAGTAAACATGGTTAGGATCGCACAGTACACCATCAGTACCAGTAGGTTCTCCCAATGCTCCAGGGCTTCACAACAGCTCAAGGGTTGTAGGTGCTGCTTCTGGCTTTCAGTCTGTTAGCCAGTACATAGTGCCAGCTCTTATAAAACCAAACTTTGTGACAACTGCAGCAGTATGAGGAAGATAATTCTCTTTCAGAGGAACAAAGGAAGCTGCCTTATATCAAGTCTAACCATTGCTCTGTGCAGTTCAGTATTAACCACACTGATTGGCAGTCTTTCTCTGGGGTTTCAGGCAGGGGACACTCCCAGTCCAGACTGCAGATGCCAAGGATTAAACCTAGGACATTCTGTATGTGAGGCAGATGCTCTATCACTAAGCTTAGGGCCCTTCCCTAGAAAAAGCTCACACCCTCCAACATTTCTCTGATGAAAATAGGGACACCCTACTACATAATGATAATTTTACTATTTATACACCACACATCTTACTGGGTTGTCCCAGCTACTCTGTGTGGCTTCCAACATATATAAAAACATAATAAGCATGAAACATTTTTTTAAAAAACTTCCCTAGAGGATTGCCTTCAGGTGGCTTGGGGCTTGGATAACTCCATACCCTCCAACATTTTTCCAATGAAAATAGGGACGTCCTAAGGAAAAGCGGGACATTCCGGGATCAAAACAGAAACCAGCATGGCTTCTCTAAATCAGGGACATCCCTGGAAACTAGGGACACTTGGAGAGTCTGCAAGCCCTGATCACTGCCCTGTCCAGCTCAACATTGTCTAGGAAGGAGCATAGCTAGGTACATTATGCTGAGTCACATCATTGGTTCCATCTAACTCAGTATTGTCTAGGAAGGTGTATTTTGCTGAGTCACACCACTGCTTCCAGCTCAGTCT
The DNA here is from genome assembly GCF_964252035.2 of Podarcis erhardii. Classification (NCBI taxonomy): domain Eukaryota; kingdom Metazoa; phylum Chordata; class Lepidosauria; order Squamata; family Lacertidae; genus Podarcis; species Podarcis erhardii. Next base: position 39,799,378 of record NC_138511.1, read on the forward strand.
TCTCTAAGCCGGCTGCATTATACTCAGTCTCATAATTAGTGCTTCTAGCTCAGTCTTGCCTACATTGGGGTCTTTCCCAGCCATATATGGAGATGCTGGGGATTGATCCTGAGACCTCCTGTGTGGAAAGCAGATGCTATCCCTCTGAGTTATGGCTCTTTTGCCTTGCGTGTGCCTGGGAAACAGTGTCCAGGCTTCCATCTGCATGTCACACAGGTGACATTTCTCTCCAGTTTCCTTATTTGCAAGATAGACTAATGTTATTTAAAATGACAGACCTACTCAGCACCGGGCATTCACTAAACAGGAGAGAAAATGGGTCCCCTGCAATTACTGAGAAGCCATCCATCTTGTTCCAAGTGACTTACTGTACCAACCAAAAATTAAATACAACATGCCTATGGAAGACAGCACTACAGAATCAGGAATTGCGAGGAAACCCAAAGCTTTTGGTAAGAAGCAACAGCAACATATTAAAGAGTAAAGGCGGAGGGGGGGGGGAGTTTTCCACTGAAACTGACATAAATAAGTGGATTTCCCAGATGAAACATTGTTTGTCGCAAGAGAAGCTTTTAATCCCCTTAAGTTCATTTCTAATCTCTCTTGGAAGTGCTTGTCTAAGGAATATTACATTGATAGAAACAATTTAATTTATTAAAAACGAAAGAGCAGCCAGCACAGGGCTAAGAAATATCTTCTGCACAGTACTCTCCCAAATGAATAAAACGCTGCCACAGGTAGGAGGAAAGGAGGCTTTTATGCGCACTGTTAGCTCAGCTTTCATTAAAAATGCACACATTATGTTCCTGGTTCATTTATTTATTTATTTCTCTCTTTCTCTCTCTTCATCCCCCCCTCCACACTTTGCTCAGTGTTTTTTTTTTGCAATAAAGCAAACACTTTGGAATTCATAAGGCTTCTTTATCCTGTGTGCACAAGCCACCTCCTCTCCTTTGAGCACCTAACAAATGAACACACACAAAAAGGAGATGGAGTAAGCAGAAAAATAAATATGTGTACATTTCCCCAGCCTCTGGGATGGCGGTGGGGAAATGCACACACACAGAGGTTAGGGAACTTTAAGCCAAGACAAAGTAACCTAGAAGCCAGCTCACCAAGATATGTCATACAACTAGAGCATTGTTAACAAAAAAATTGGAACCCACCATGAAAACTGCAGAGCTGAAAGGGCTGAATCCATACCTCACTTGCAACCACACCTCAAAGGGGCTCCCTCCCAGTGCCTGTCAGCTGATCAGGACTGAGAGTGAGAACTTTTGAAAGTGTCACGTGATGTCAAATGATTGACAGGTGTGTGGCCATGTCTACCTGTCAGAGTTGGCCTGTGGAGAGTTAAATATCCAGGCCACCAGCTGTATCTAGTTCTCCACCCCTGAAAAAGTAGCTGGTTCAGTGTAGAGTGGTATAATATTGCTTTAAATGGCTGGGGCAGATGGGGCCTTCAAGGCCAGAACAAAAGGTGACAGGCAAGGAGCCATTTTACCTTTGAACAGTGCATCCCTTTCTACCCTCCATCCAGGCAAGCAGGAAGCATCATTGGAATCCAAGAAAACATCCCAGCTAGACATAGACAAGCAGGGTGTGAAGCAGGGCTGTTAAAAGGGGTTATCTAGGTGAGGGTTGGCTGGGGATATGGTGTGATTTGGTAAGAGTCCTGAAGGTCGCTAGAGAGGCCTGGGGAGGTTGTCAGATCTCACCCACCCCTCTTGTAACTCAGCACAAAAATGCTAAACTGATGTCAACCCCATTTCCACTCCCTCCATTTTGTGATTGATTTCACGCTGACAAACTTTCTTAATAAAAACAGAAATGAAATAAAGAATGGCAAGAACGAGAGCAGTTGTTATGTACTGAAAAGATGTATAGCTTGGTTAAACACATTTCTGACAATAGTAATCCCTGTGATACTTAGGGCAAGCTGGCATTTTTGGCCCACATCCTCATATACTTTACATCCCAAACAGAGGGAATTCTCATCATGTCTTAGACATAAATAATAAATGGAGACAGGTTTTTTTTTTAAAAAAAAAAACAACAACAACAACCAAAAATTACCTCTTTCTAGTGCACACAATACACTGTAATCTATTTTCTGCTGTTGTCAAACTCTAAATTTACCTATGGCTGATTGAAAAACAGTAGTCGTCAGCCTCTTTAAAAAAAACACACCTAGGAACAGAGAGTGTGACTCACTAATTATTCAGGAATAACTCTCGTTAATGAAGTGGTGATAACAGATGCTGGATTTATTGCTCATGGGGTCTTAGCACAGGCACTGTGGAATTTCCAATTACTCCAAGGAGTTTGGGATGAACACCAGTAGAATGAACTCAAATTATTCCAACAATTCTGTTATTTTTATTCATTAAAGGAAATCCAGCTCCCCTCACTACTCTGAAGTCGGCACGTAGCTGCTTCTGCCCAAAGGCCTCCCCCTCTCATCCTTCTGAACACCCCTTCTACCTTCTACCCCTTCTGTCTCCTAAATTCACTATTGTCATAGCCCAGAGATGGGGAATATGGTGCCCTCCAAATATTGGTAGACATTCTTAATCTGAAACATTGGCCATGCTGGCTGGGGGAGATGGATTTTGAAGTCCAACAACATTGACAGGGCAAAATGAGTTAGCTATTCTTACTCTGAGCTCTAAGAAACTACAGCGGAGCAAGTCTGAAATTAAATGGCAAGGAGTTAAAACTGGATTCCAAGCCATGTGGTCAGAAAATATTTAGCAAATAAAAATGTGCTTATCAGTCAAAACTGCATGCAAAAACGTGTTTACTCTAAGAACTTTGCATTATTGTTTTTTTTTTAAAAAAAAATACAAATTGCAGTGGAAATTGGGGTAATTTAATTTAAGATTGTGAAAATGAAAAACTGAAATTGAGAGATTTGTCTATCCCTAATTGTGTGTATTTTTCTTCCTATTTATGGCTGCCTGTATCATTTTGTTTAGTCTTTAAGGAACAGTTACCACCCAAACCCAGACATTTTTACACTGACATCCATCACTAATGGAGATATCCCTGACCTTAACCAAACCTTACATTTTCTAGAATGCACTTTTATGTTCAGCTACCCCTGAGGCTACGGTGTTTAAAAGTTTAGATTGAGAAAATCATTTATAACTGGTTTGTTTGTATCGGGCCTTCTGAAATGCCATCAAGAAGGACAATATTAATTAGCAATGGCTAACACCAAAGTCTAGAGAAAGTAAATAATCTTTAATCTTTTTTAAAGCTATCAGTATTTTACTAGCTATAACAAACGATGCAGATAAAAATTACAGGGGCGGTGGGATAGAAAAAGCATACGGTAAACTATGCCAAAGCTGCCCATTTGAATAATTGATTTGACTTCCTTGAAATATTTTTGCAATACAGTTGCATTTGCTCTTACAAAATGTTGGTTGGGAAATGGTGAAACCCAGTGAAAAATGCTAATTGACACCATTTGTTGTGTTGGAAGATAGATAGATAGATAGATAGATAGATAGATAGATAGATGATAAATAATTGTGTGTGTGTGTGTGTGTGTGTGTGTAGCCTGATGTCCTGGGTTACATTGTAAAATATTAGTTTTGTACAAGGTATGTAATTATGCCAATTATTTAGCTTGCTAGAACAGAATGAACAGCAAAGAACATGTGCATGTTTTCTGTTGCTACACCAAAGAACAGGTTGTGTGCGTGCCTTTGGCTATACCCATATTTATTCTCAAGAGGTCAAGGCATAGAAACATCGCAATCCTTATACCAGATTGCATCATTGGTCCAACCAGCTCAGTATTGTCTACACTGACTGGAAGCTCCCCAGGGTTTCAGGCAGGGGGCATTCCCAGCCCCACTCTGGAGATACAAAGCAGGTGCTCTGCCACTGAACTGCATCCCTTCTGCTCAAAAGGCAGAAAACAAGCTTTATAAATGCAAGCATTTTGCAACATATATATATATATATATATATATATATATATATATATATATATGTGTGTGTGTGTGTGTGTATATATATATATATACACACACACACACACATATACTATAAAATATCAAAAAGCAAGCAAGCTTTTCATTGCTGCAGATGAATTCAAATTGTTTCATCTTTTGTTAAGTTTTTGTTAATTCCCCAAGTTTGTTTCCTCTGCCACGCATCTCCTCCCTTGATGCAGCCCATAGAAGCCAGTGCAGCTATTCAAAATGTGCAGAGGGAACTTTTAATATGTTAAGACATCAGTTCCTCTTTCCCAAGCATTTATATAAGTGGTTGACAACTGCCTTTCAAAGTAGAACATGGAGTGGATGCTAATGAATCATTAAGGTTAATTATATGTCTCAACATAGCTGTGAAGAAGTCAAAAGTAAGAAAGCTTTGGCCTTGCAGCATTTAAAAACTTAGATGCTGAACTTTTAGACCACAATGGCACAGCCAGAAAAAAGTAACTGCCCCCTCCTTTTTTATGAATGCCAGGGAAATATAAGGAGGATCTAGGAAAAATGAAATATTTACTTTCCCCCACTCTGCATAAAGTAGAGAACTGGAATTGACAACTCATTGCGGGGGGGGGGGGGGATCTGGCCTGTCTGCAGGCTGCTGAATTATGAATGACTGAAAAGAGGACAATAGGGACACACATTTGCATGACATGTATACTGGCTAATTTATAAGTATAGGTGCAAATTTAGAAATAATGCCTTTAAATTAAATAGAAATACACACATTAGCTTAGTAGGGAAAATAGTGAGCAGCTGCCCTATGACCAGGGCCACATTCACGCCATACGCATAAATCAGCATGACAACACTTTAAGTGTCATGGCTTCCCCCAAAGGATTCTGGGTGCTGTAGTTTGCTCAGGGTGCTGAGAGTTGTCAGCGCTGGATTTAGGGTGGTGCAAGAGGTTCCCCTGAACAGGGTGTTGAGCCAAGGGGGCACAAAACTAAGAAGACCCATAACTGAAAAAACTTCCCTAAACAGGATTGCCTTCAGATGTCTTCTAGAAGTTGTGTAATTATTTATCTCTTTGACATCTGAAGGGAGGGTATTCCACAGGGAAGGCACCACTACTGAGAAGGCCCTCTGTCTAATTCTCTATAGCTCCACTTCTCGCAGTGAGGGAACTGCCAGAAGGCCCTCAGAGCTGGACCTCAGTGTCTGGGCTGAGTGATGGAGATGTAGATGCTCCTTCAGGTAAACTGGGCCGAGGCTGTTTAGGGCTTTAAAGGTCAGCACCAACACTTTGAATTCTGCTTGGAAATGTACTGGGAGCCAGTGAAGATCCTTTAGGACTGGTGTTATATGGTCCCGGCAGCCACTCCCAGTCACCAGTCTAACTGACGGATTCTGGATTAGTTGTAGTTTCCAAGTCACCTTCAAAGGTAGCCACACAGAGAGTGCATTGCAGTAGTCTAAGCAGGAGATAACTAGAGCATGCACCACTCTGGTGAGACAGTCTGTGGGTAGGTAGGGTCTCAGCCTGCGTACCAGGTGGAGCTGGTAGGCAGCTGCCCTGGACACAGAATTGACCTAGGCCTCCATGGACAGCTATGAGTCCAAAATGACTCCCAGGCTGCACACCTGGTTTTTCCGAGGCACGGTTATCCTGTTCAGGACCAGAGAGTCCCCCACACCCACCATGTATACAATTAAATGTATGGCATGAATGTGGTCCAAGGACTGTCAGCTGTTGGTTGGCAACTTCAGGACCCCTGTTGGTTACCCTTCTAAGGGCCCTTTATCTCTACACCAGACTTGGACAGCTCTTTGGTAGATACCAAAGCATCAGCTAAATGTGGGAAGAACACTTATTTTTTTTCCTCCAGCAGAACTTTTTTTTTAAAGGAACCCAACCTATAAATAACAAGGGTGCACTTAGAAAGAACAGCAACGATTTCTTCCTCTTCTGGGTGATTGCTGCTGAAATCCAACTGTTGATATTGTACTGTTCCTTGACAATGTTCTTCCAGTAGGACCTCTTTTTTTTACAAGTGTGTGTGTAGTTGTAGTAGAGAGAGTAAAAGCAGGGAGTTAAGGGAATAGCAAAAAAGAGGGGGGTCAAAGCAAAGAGGAGAGCTGTAATCTGGATAAAAAGACATTCATATTTCTCTTCTCCAGTTCTGCTGTCAGCTAAACACACAAACCCAGAAAATGCCTGCGGGGGCTCAGTTTCCCAGGAGCGTTTCAATCAGAGAAGAAAAAGGGCACCTTGGGGTGAATGTACTCTAAACAGGGATTCAGACCAGGCAAGAGATGAAACGCAGTTGTGAAGGCTGCCTTCACTCACCTCCATTAAAATATTGCAAGTGTCAAGCCAGCTGAAGAAGACCAGGGGGTCAAGTATCACGACAGGAAATGAAATAAGAAAGAAAGGAGACCTTTTTCTTGTCTCTCCAGTTTGAAAACTCTTTAGTTGCTATGAAAGTTATATTCTCCACAACCTTAGAAAGAAGTGTGAAAGACAGAATAGGAATTCCTCAGGGTTTATGACAAAGATCCACAATGTGGTTGGTCAGGCTGGAGAAGGTGACTGAATACACCAAATGTATGTCAGAACAAGGGTTGCCAACATGGCATCTATGGATGCACATTCACACAGAGATGCCTTCCCTGGTTCCTGCAGGGTCTCATTCCTTTGCTTAAACTAGGATTGAAAAAATGGGATTTCAACTACACTTTAGGCTAAATGGCTCATTATCAAGGTTGCTGCGGTAGGGGGGGTTGGACTTGATTATCTTTGAAGTCCTGCTCAACTCTATCAGTCTGACTTTCTAATCTTGTTTCATCATATCAACCACTGTTATAATCATTCATGGAGTCAGTCTATACATTCAACTGCCAGTCATAAAGTGGCCTTTGACACCTGAAATGTATGGACCCACCAGTGGCAGACTTTGGGCTCTCAAACTGCAGAGGCACCTTGTGTGACACTAAAATTCAGTGCACCTTACCACTTGCACTCCATTCAACAGCATTGTAGCGGCATGCCACCCAGTGCAACCTAACACCACCTCTGGACCCACTCTTTTCTTGTGACCATCATTTATTTTGAACTGATTTAAATACTGTTCTGGGATTAGTTTGGGAGGCCTGGTGGTATTGTCTGTGGTATTGTATCTGTAAGATGTGAGTGTCCAGTAGAAGGAACTGCTGAAGTGGTGAAACTGGTCTTTTTGCTAAGTTAATAGCCCTAGCCAAATCCGCTAAACATCCTTTTTATGTGTCTAAAGAGTTGGTCAGATATAGGTGTGTTGCCATAGAAACAGCTAGCCAGTTGCCTCCAGATGGAAGGGGCAGGTCTTCTCCTCCCTCATCTGGTGGGAGGTGTTGGGGCCCTGCCTGGAAGCCTAATGAGGAGGTTCTGATGGAGTGTCAATGCTGTGAGCCCCTACAACTTATATGTGTGTGTGTGTGTAAATAAAACCGTATGTCATAAAAACAATGCAGTCTCCAATGACTTTCATTCTAAGAAAGCCCAAACCAAGGTAAGCACTGGCAGCCCTGAAGTCTCTCTTGGTTCCAAGAGTGGGGTGCATGCAACACTGTTTCTAACTTGCTGTAACCCAACCTGGGATCATATGCAGAAGGGTGGGTAAGAAACTAAAATAATCATGATGATGGGGGTAGTGATGATGAACAGGGAAAGCAAGCATGAAGGAACAAGGTGTAATGACCATTTTACACATTACAGATTTTAGGTGTGTACCTGAAAGATTGTAAGCATATACTTCAAAAGGAGAAGTGTGAGTGTGACGAAAGCATATTTCAAACTTTGTCAGGAAGCCACAATCTGTAACACCCAGTAAAAAATATGGGTTTGTTTGGGATATGGGGACACACCAATTTTTTACTTTTTATTTTTTTATTAACCAAACACTTCAAGATAGCTCAGAGCTGGTAACATTATTTAGGTGTAGACTTCTTAAGCTACCGGGAGTATGCAATAATGCCATTTTAAGTACTTAAGTGCCACTGATAATAATGGAATTAATTATGCCAAATTAGCTAGTGGAATCTTGGAGGAAAGGGTGGAGCATAGCGAACATCCTGGATGTGGTTTCCTGCGGTGCCATCAGAGGTAATTCTTTCTGGGCAGTCAGTCATTAGGTTCATTTAAGGCTCACCTCCACACTCTGGCAGTTCTATCTGGATAAACATGTTCCTGCTGTTACCTAACTCAGGGTCTGTTTCCTTGCTGACACAACAGAAACCAAAAGATGAAATGGAGCACATCATCATTAACAAGAGATCCAGTGATAAGATTGGCAGTGGAGACAGATGCTTAGCAGGCATAGCTGCTTTGCTCTGGCCACCATTTATAATACCCAAACTCCAGTCATTTCTGCACATCTGATGGTATTCCTTTTAAAAAGACAACAGACCTTGTTGTTAATAATCCTACAGCTGAGCTGCTCTCCTTTCCCCTGGCTCCTCTGAACCTCTTTCCTTTTTCACTTTCGCCTCTCTCTCTTGCTTTTCACTCTCTCTTTTCACTGCCTTTTCACGTTTTGTCATGTTTCTTCTTCTTTTTTTATCCTCTGAAGGCAGGCCAACGTAGACATTGTTAGCAGAATCACTTGAATAATGCAGAGTCCAGAGAGGAAAGAGACGGATAATGCTTTACAGTGGTACCTTGGGTTACATACGCTTCAGGTTACAGACTCCGCTAACCCAGAAATAGTGCTTCAGATTAAGAACTTTGCTTCAGGATGAGAACAGAAATCGTGCTGCGGCGGCGCGGCGGCAGCAGGAGGCCCCATTAGCTAAAGTGGTGCTTCTGGTTAAGAACAGTTTCAGGTTAAGAACGGACCTCCGGAACGAATTAAGTACTTAACCCAAGGTACCACTGTACTTGGTAAACTGAGCAAGAACAGAGTATAACTTGAGGGGACACAAACAGAATGGGGTTTGTCTTTCTTAGATCAGGCCTTGTTCATAGTAGGAAGACATTCGACAACTAATCATACAGGGGGAAATTTGTCAGAACTACATAGCCAATCAGAACACATTACCTCAGCAAGGATCATGCCAGTCTGGCTGGTTGCTAGGCAACACCTCCATTTGTGGGTGGGCTATCAACAAAATTGACCATTGGATTACTAGCTGAATGATCCTTGCTGTTGTGCTACCAACAGACATTACATTAATCACATCCTGAGCTCATGTGTATGTGTGTTAAGCAACAGCAGTCATAGGGGCTATGGGAACTAGATCAGGGCCAGGGTGTAAGGGAAGGGGGCTTTAAAACTTTGCCCCCAGCAGTAGCAGCCTGTGTGATGGAATTGCAGAACCATCTTCCCGACACCAGTAATGGTGAAGGGCATGTGGTGAAGTTGGGGCTGTGAGGATGCACCAGCAGAGCCAATCCAGCACTTCTGCTAATGCATTGACATAGCCCTGTGCTGATTGCCACACTGCCCTCTCCAGGTCACCTGCAGCACTGCCAATGCCAGGAAGGTGACTCCACCCCACATCATTAGACCACACCATGACTCCAACTTGCCTATTCATCAGCTTTCTCCGAGCCTTCAAATAGCAGTGGTATCTACGAGCATTTTTTAGGTACCTTTCTTGATAGATTTCATTCATTTTTATTGAAATTCCTTTTATTTCCTTCAGATTTCGTACAGCTATCTAACCGGTGAGCAGCCCTCCCACAATTTCCCCCTGCTTTCACTGTCAGCTATAATAACTATCGTTTGAATTAAAGAAATAAATCTGGTAGCAAGTCTGAGCAAAGATTCTCCCTGCCCACACTAACTGAACAGCTCTATATGAGGCCAAATCTGCTGAGTGGGTTGCAGGTACTGCTGATGTAAGCAGTGGATCAACTCATGGGAGAATTCCTCTAGCTATACAACAAGGCTCAGGTACTCCATAAGGCAATAAAGGACCAGGGCCAAGCAGTGTATCTTTGCTGGTACCAGGCCATCCTCTCCATCTGGGTTTGGGCATGATAGAACAAGGAGCAGTATAGATGCATGGAGCAGTATATGATGTATGCATCATAAGCATGCATAATTTATGACACTGTGCAACATCATTGCTGTTCATTAAGCCATCACCTTTAGTGGAGCTTGAGCTAGCATGTTAGAGACTAACTCTTAAACCACCGTGGGTTTGATGACTGCATATTTGTTTAAGGCAAAATGGCTTTTAGAGTTGGGGCAGAAATTTGGTTTGGCTTCTGTTTAAATGCAATCTGACTTAAATTTGCCCTTCCCAAAATGACACACAGCTATCCTTCCTGACTTTTACTTCTCTGAATTTTGCAATGTACTACATGTGGAACGATGAGCACATGGTGGGTGGGGACGGAGTGTGCATCTGTTCATGAACATAACTTGCAAAAAAATGCATTATATTAGGATAAATTGCTTGCAAAAAATGTTTATATAAGAGAATAGTCATATCATAATTGTCATAAGGTGTCAGGGTGCTGTCGGTGGCTACTGGCTGCCTGCCCAGTAAAGCAGAGACACAGAGAAAAAGTGAGCTTTTCAGTTCCTTTTTATTATTAGAATTACCAGGACAAAATTCCATCCACACCATTCATTATCTGACATTGCCTTGAGTGAAGCTCCGCCTCCCCTTCTCTGTACTTCCCTATTCATCAGACTCCTCCTCCCTCCTCCCTCCTCCCTATTATGGTGGCTGTTAAGTGCCACCAATCTTTGAGCCCTCTTCTCTGCTATTCTCAACGAATGCCTGGTTTTGGGGGAGGAAACACAGTCTGGAATAAACTCAAGTGACAGTGTATCAGTCAGCTGCTGCTCATACTCTGCCTGTTCTATGCTACATGGTTCCTGCTCATCATCTTCCATTATAGTCGTACCTCGGAAGTCAAACAGAATCAATTCAACTTCCAAAGTGCGGCTTCTGATTGGCTGCAGGAAGCTCCTGCAGCCAATCGGAAGCTCCATCAAACGTTCGGCTTCCAAAAGAACGTTCGAAAAGACTCACTTCCAGTTTTCAATTGGGAGCCAGAATGTTCAACTCCCAAGGCATTTGGGAGCCGAGGTACGACTGTATTTCCTAACTTCTTCTGGGGTGTGACCTGTGCCAAACCACTCCTCTAGACCTATACTATCTGCCCTTCTTCCTCTCTGGGAGGCTTATGGGGAGGTGGTCTCCACGATTCCTCTTCATCAGCCCAGTCCCTGACATAAGGACTTTAAAAAATAAGTCTGAAGAAGTGTGCATGCACACGAAAGTTCATACCAAGAACTGACTTAGTTGGTCTTTAAGGTGCTACTGGAAGGAATTTGTTTTGTTTTAAAAAATAATTAATTTCAGATCGATGTGGAAATGTGAGAAGTGAAAACTGATGGGAGTGAGGAGGAGAAACTGAAATGAACCAAGATCAACAGATTTGTCCATACCTAAGTGCTTTAGCCATAACAAATGTTACCGCTGAGGGAATTCCTATCCTTGAAGAATAAAGGTGGAGGGGGGAGAGTTAATCTAATTCCATTAACATCAACAACATTGGAAAACACACACAAAAATCTTCCTAGCTTCTCAAGGTAGGGAGGAAACACTGTTTTTCATGCGTTCCCCATCCTAATCTTTCTAACAGGTGTATGGCTTTAGTCCCTAGCTCTCAGCTTTCACACACAAAGCACTGGGCCGAGAATCTCATTAAAGGGTTTTATAAAAGTTTAAAGAAGCTAACAGGTCCTATGGGCCAAATTAAGAAGCCTCAATTTACAGCAATAAAGTTATTAGAGGAGCAGCCATCACAATGAAAAGCCTGTTTCTTCTAACGACAGAATGCTAAGTGGTAGAAAAATGAGAACACTTGAGGGGTTTCCCCCCCTGCAATGCACCAGGAAGGAGGCAGATCCCAACAACCAGCCACTATCTATATTGTGTTGCTATGAAGTCTCTGGCAGTGATTGGCTGAGCTAGTGTCATGCTTCAGACTGCTCAGTGAATTAAACCATTTGCAGCTAAATTTCTGTGAGGGAAGAGGGTATTGTCAAGTGGACTGAGACTGAAGCCTCACATTAGGGCAAGCTGAGGACTGGGAAGAAGTTTCAGTAAAGGGAAAAGAAGCCTAGAGGCAAGGAGGATAGGGGGAAATGGGCATGGCTGTGGGGGGAGCCTGAAATAAAATAGACCAAAGAGGTTTGAGTTTAGGGATGCTTTGAGGAATTGGAATTTTATGAATTCCTATACAAACGGACCTGATCGACACCTCTTCCACTGATGTGTAAAGTGGAATTGCAAATTTAGCTATCCAGATGTTTTTGTTTTTCTTTGAATATTGTGGCACAGTTCTATGCAGTTTAAATGTATTCAAACACATTTTGATGAGAGAAAATACATATCCTAAAAACACATCTTAATGTATATATTTAGGTATTTTAAGAGGAATTTCATTAGGAAGAAAACAGTATCAGATTAACAGAGAATCAGAACAAAATTGGAGGGGGACATGCAAAAGTGATACTGACCAGGACTAGACTAACTGAAGTGGAAAGTTCCATTGCTCCATCCTCTTGATCATTTTGGTTGCCCTTTTCTGAATCTTTTCCAGCTCTACAATATCTCCCCCTTTTTTTTCAGTGAGGTGACCAGAATTCTCAGGCATCAAGCTTTCAGTGCCAGCTATATTGGGTAAACCCAACTCAGTGTTTCAGTCAGCTGGAGCAAATGGCAGGCATTAATGAGAATAATTGTTTGTTATTTTTTGGAGCTGCCCTTAATCCTGTCAAGAAAATCACACACTACAGGCTCTGTGGGAATCCCCAGTAAAGGCATGTGTCTTCGTATCCTGGCTCAAACTTCTGCTCTGATTTTCATTTCATTTTTTTTAATTTTATGTATAGGGTGCCCACTTACAAATGAAGAAAAAAGAAAACGCAGCACCAAAAAGGGGGAGGGCAAAAGAGGAAATACATTTGCATAGAATTTTCATATGCAAATTTAGATGTAGAGATGAAAATTCAGAAATAATTCCTATAATTTAAAAGAAAATACAACACATCTCATGATTGTGGGGAAGACAGTGACCCATGTTTGCCAGCTCAGTCTGTTCTTCAGGTACTGAGTATAGATGGGCAAATCTGAGATGCCAGCTCTCCTTTCGGATAGTTCTTGTATTTTTGAACCAGACTTGGATGGGGCATCACTTTAAACAGAGAACTGTTCTTCAACATCCCTTTAAACCAAGGATTGAACTCTGTAAAATAGAACACATAGACACCCTAAAAACAGGTAAGACTTGCTTTCCTGTTTGTCCCAAATATCCCTTTTTCACCCTAAATCCAAGAGTGGTTTATTTGAACGACAGATTTATACCAACACCACAGTCTCTCTCTGCCCCCCTCCCCAACACTCTATTTCTCTCTCTCTCTCCCTCTCTCTCTCTTCGAACTGGAAGTGATTTCACTCTGTCAAAGTCAATCAGCATATCAGTTTTAATCAGATAAAGCTTTCAGCTTCTGCTATCTTAATTGTCCTTCCCATCATGCATCACAGCTGCTTAAGATGAGGGCTTCGGCATTCCACCCCACAGAAGGAGGGCGTTGATACCCGATAGCCCATTTCTGCTCGACGGCGTTTTACATCTAAAGTTGACTTGGATTTTCATTTAAGACCAGTTATAGGTTTGCATTGAAAATGAAAACAATACTTCTCTGTTTCTATTGCCATTCATGTCGACTTTTGTTTCAGCCTAAAATAACACATCGCCAGAGGCTGTTTTCTTAACACTGCTAAGCTTCAATGCAGACCCTGTAGAAAATGTTTGTCCTGGGATCGCCATGGTCCAAGCTAATAAGGATGTGATGATGTATAGGTGAATTCCTGGTCTTCAAGTCCTCTGTGACAGAAGGATTAGGCCTGCCCTTATCTTCTAAGACATCTGGATGAGTGTCTGGGTTTTAATTTCACAATGAAATCACCAGGGACTAGAGTTATGTTATGTGCTTATGAACAAAGTGGAATATCCCTGGTAAGGGCAAGAGCGGATTACCTTAGATAACTTGACTTAAACCAGAGAACATTTGAGAATGTTGAAGAGAGGAAAGAGGTCCCAGCAATAAAAACAAACAGGGAGCCTAAATTTGTGTCCTGTGTAGTAAACATCTAAAAGCATCAGAAGGGTGAAATATGACCACATGAAAACAGAGTGATAAAGCTAAGCCCACTTTTAAAAGGGCAACATCAAACTGCCCAGGACAACTACCAGCACTAAACTCCTAATGGACACCATATATAAGCTGCAGACAGATTGGTTCAGAATTTGCTATTTGAAAAACAAAATTAGCTTTCCGATAATAATCACAACCTGTTATTAAAAGTCTTCAGAACTAAATATAAAGAGGAAAAAAGCGGGGTAGGGAATCTGGTGAGGGTTCTGGGGTTGCAAGCCTAATCACACTTACCTGAGAGTAAGTCCCAATTGGACTCAATTGGGCTTACTGCTGAGTAGACATGTACTGGATTTCACTGTAAATCCTCAAATGCCCACTACTGTGCTTGCTGATTTCTCAGAGACACACAAAAAGGCCACTTTTAATAATGAGCAGACGCAAATTCTAAAGCATTTTCTGGACAGCACTACTTCAGGGTGCTGCTGCTTTTGGGGGGTCAGGGGGGATGAAGACAAAAACATTAGACTGACCACTTCCCTCTGGCTTTTGTTTTTACTCACGTGGAGATGTTATGGCATTTACATGGGCAATACACCCACACAGTCTCTGGAAACGTATAGTCCTGGAAGACAATGTACCATGACACTTTTTGCACAGCAGTCAAAGTGAGTGTAGAAGGATGAAGGGAAAGGGGACCCCTGGTAGTAGGAATGTCTTATGGACGGAATATCTATGTAAAAGAGCAGGGATTTGACAAATAAAAACAAAATAAGGTATTTGCTTGGCATCTCACTCCCCAGTTAAAGGGGAGGTCTGTACATTTGTCCTCATCATCCAAAATACCCACATGTGAGCAAGACCAAACTTAAATTGTCATTGCAGCCAACCTACTTTAGTGTCCATCTTCAGAAGTGTAGAGGGCCTGTGAAGGGAATAAAGGCTTCTGGACAACTCTAAGCACCCTTAACAAACTACACTATCAAGAAAGCTTTGGGGGAACCCATGGCTGAATAAAGTGGTATCATAGCACTTGCAATAGATTACAGTAACAAGAAAGGAGATTCTGACTAAACATCAGGAAGAACTTTTTGACAGTAAGAGTTGTTTGACACTGGAACAGACTCCCTCAGAACGTTGTGGACTCTCCTTCATTGGAGGTTTTTAAGCCGAGGTTGGGTGGCCATCTGTCATGGATGCTTTAGTTGATTTTCCTGCATTGCAGGGGATTCGACTAGATGACCCCCCAGGGTCCCTTCCAACTCTCCATTTCTATGACTTATGAAATGTATGGTGTGAATGTGGCCCAAGTCTATCCCCAGCCTCAGATGATTTGTGAGCCCTTCTCTGCAATCTCTCAGCTGGGGAACTATCAAAACATGTTTGTGCTGCCTCCCTGGGAGGCCGCAAACTCTTTTATAATAGCCAGGTTGTGAAGCCATTATCTCCAAACATGCAAAGCTTTGTTGAGTCTCATGATCTCATTGGCCTTAATATAGGCTGACTAGATAGGCAGCCTACAAATTCACACTGTTGTTTTGTAACCCATCTTCCCTCTCTCATAACTGGTTTAGCCACCCATTTGCTAAAGTTTTCAGTGAAGCACCGCACTGAATATTCAAAGAGAGTGTTTCAAAGGGCTGGTCATAACTGTGAGGCAGGGCAAAACAAAGCACTTGCCCTAGGCTTCAGATTTGGGGCATTTGTGTCATTAAAGAGCAGTCAATTACCAGTTACAGTATTTTATTTACTGTTACATTTCTACCATAGCTGGAGGTGGGGGGGTGTCATTTGCATTTTCTGCTTTGGCTATGAAAATGTTGTGGATTGCATCTTCAAGTGTGGGATAACACTTGTTTTGACTCAATGCCAGTTGGAATCTCTCTGCAAACAAATCAGCACACATGGTTACTCAAAGGATCTTCTGGCAGCACCTTTGATATAAGATTGTTGCATCTGCTCCTGTGATCAGGAACCCTAAAAAAAAGTGTTCCTGATTCCATGGATAACTGCCTATGCACAGCTAAGAGGGACATTTGAGGAACTGCCAGAGCTTAGTTAGTAGAGTACCTGCTTCATGTGCAGAAGGTCTCCAGTTCAATCCGTGGCACCTCCAGGTAGGACTGGGTATGCCACCCACCCAGAACTCTGGCCAGCTTCTGTCAATCAATGTAGACATTACTGAGCTAGCTGAAGCTCGGATCTAACTGCTGCAAGTCTGCTTTATGCCGCTTGTTGTGTTCTAAATGAAAGCTGTGCTACCCTCAACCTTTGATATACATTATAGGCTTAGGCTATCTGAAAGACAATATTCTCCCATACAAACCTGCATGGGCTCCAAGTTCATTAGGGGAGGCCCTTCTTTCAGTCCCAAAAGCCTCAAAGGCACACTTGGTGGGGACGAAGGAGGTGGCCTTCTCCCTCATCCATAATAATAATAATAATAATAATAATAATAATAATAATAATAATAATAATAATTCTATACAACCCTTTATCTAAGGATCACAGAGTAGTTTACAAAATAAAAATGCAAAAATATACTGTATAACATAGTAACAAAAATAATACCACCCCCAAGTTTAAAAAGCCATAAATTGTTTTAATACTGGTGTGTTTTATTATCTGTACTTTAAAAGATTTATTTAATACTGCTGTTTTTATTATCTGTGCTTTAATAGATTTGTGTTTTATAATCTTTTAATTCTGTTATTGTTTGTTTACTTTTTAAAGATTACCTTTCATATTTATTAATTTTTTACTTTCTGTATTTTATCTTTGTTGTTTCAATTTGTTTTTCATATGTTTTTAATTTTTTGTATTTTACCCATGTTGTTTCAATTTGTGTAAGCCACCTTGAGTCCAGGTCTGGGGGAAAGACAGTATATAAACAACAACAAATGTACCTTGTTTTCCATGATGGAGGAAATGGAGGTGATATATAAATATAAATTAATAAAAATAACTTGCCAAACTGCTAAAAATGGGGTGCACAATAGTCACTTTTAATTTCATGGTAGTAGAAAATCAAGGCATGCCCGCACCTCCTGGAATACTAGCCTGCTTGAGGCAAATCTATTTTATAATCGACAGGCATTTGGGCTTTCTCTCTCACCCTCCTTATCTAAACTTCTCAGTTAAAAAAAAAGAATGGGAGGAAAAAACCGAGGGCAAACATTGAAACCTTTATATAGGCCATCAACACCCGCCTCCCCCCCCCCCCGCCCCCCAATCGGTGCCTACAAATGGTTCCAATTTGCCCTTGTAATTAAATATAAGCATTTAAGGGTTTCCACTCAGATCGTTTTGCCTCTTTGGAATTTTACTGCCTATTTTGGAAAGAAAACAAAAAGACAGCTCTGGGTCACCACCAGAGAGAGTTAAAAAGAAAAAAGAAGACGGAAGCTGCCTAAATAAACTCCAAAGCTCAGCTCAAGTGGAGCTGGGACGAGACAAGTCAGAAATGGTAAATATGGATCTGAGGATAGTGTAAAAGGGATTAGGGATCTTTGTCACATGAAGAGCGAAAACCCGCCTGCCAGCGGTGCCTTTGCAGGGAGAGCATCAACTGATCAAAGTAACATACACCAGTTTGTAAATATGCTAATCTTCATGTTTACACAAAAGTGTCAGCACTTGCTTTACATCACAAAGAGGCTCGTACAGTGGAAGATTAATTAATTCCCAGGCCTGCGATCATTTCTAAATACTGGTTGTACCAGTACCCTGCCCTCTTCCTGTATTTGAACAGCTTCAAGCGAGGTGTGCATTGCTAAGATGGATCATTCCGAGACACTCAAATGTCAACTTTGTCTGAAATGTGATACTCTCCACAGTCTGTTTGTGTTTGTGTGCACAAATAGTTCGGCGATTTCTGTTGAACAAGGATTAGGCATCAGGGTTTAAGGGTAGGATTTGAAAACACACACACATGCATGTATGCATGCTTATCTTACATATTTAGTACATTCATATCTCACCTTTCCTTTAAGGAGGGAGCACACTAAAAGAGGCCAATGAGGAGTGACCAGAGAATGCTGTCTGGGGACATTAAAATGTGTGTGTGTGTGTGTGTGTGTGTGTGTGTGTGGAATGGAGTATCTAGAAGGAAGGAATTGCTGTCTGGCTTGCACTCCGAACAGGAGCACCCCACAATTGCAATATTTTTATTCCAGGGCTCACTCATAATTCCAGAAAGCCTTTGTCCTAGATATCTACCAAAGTTTTGTCAGCATGGCAACAGTTCTCATTCAAGGTACAGCACTTTAGCAGCTCTACAGAAGTAGATATGATGATTCAGAGGTGCAGAGAGGGTGTCCTCAAGGTCAATTTGTGGGACTCTTGTGGGGTCCCTACACTGCCCATTTATTTTATTCTGTAATCCCTGTTTGGGGGGGGGGAGGTGGGGAAATCGCCCCATGAAACATTCAGAAAGAGCAAGCGGCCATACTGCTCTCCTGGATCATATGATTTCAGAACACAGGGATGGGGGCATATGTTTGACTGCCCCACTTTGTTGAAAGCACTGTCTGTGGGATATGGGAAACAAGGTTCCAGCACAACCTTGACAGTGAGCGATTTTGGAGCCCTCCCATGCTCAGTGGTGTCATAGTATGGTCCTCTTGGAGGTTTCCTTGGAGGATTCTATGAGCACTAACTTTTAGGGGGAATGTAACAACATCATTGCTGACTCAGGTATTTGGTGGCAAAACTATCTGTTCTGGGCAGCTGAGAAATGATTAGCTGTGAACCCAGGTGGTTGTATTTTTAGGGAGGGATACAAGTCTAATAAATAAATAAAATAAATGGTTAAGTTGCTGTATTGCACACCACATCCTCTGGATCAATGTGTCTGTGGTCAGAGTATGTGTGTCTTGCCCAGCACTTACTAAAGACTGCAGAGAGCTTCTTTGGATAATTCACCCTTAGGATAGTAAGGATTTCTTAATCTAATAATCAGACAGGCCAGACCCATCCCTTGAAGTCATCAGTATGCTTTGAGCACTGACTGTCATCACTGCCCCATGCCTAATTCTCGGGCTTACTTAGGTTTTGTTGAATATTACAAGTCTGTCTTCTTTTTCCCTAGGGATCTGTCAGTTGTTTGACCATTTTGGTTTTCAGATCTTGTTGATTTCTTTTTAAAAAAATAGTTTTGTTTTATTTGAATATGTAGCTGAGGTTGCTTTTGGCAAAATCTAAGTTAAATTCTGTACAGCTGATGGAGTTGAAGGGGCCTAATAGGGCTCAGAACAAGATGAGTAGATATTTCCCAGCTAGCTGCCTTAAGGAGGAGGACACAGTGCACAACTGAAGAGAGTGCCCCCAGTACTCAGACCTGAGGACCCATTATCTGGCGCCCATAAAAACAAAACTTTGTAATGACTCCTCTGTAAGTAAACTACTGTTTCTATTGGCAGGTACAGATTATTACACACAATAGTTAGAGTGTGGCATTGATAATGCCAAGGTTGCAGGTTTGAATCCCATATGGGACAGCTGCATGGGGGGGGGGATAGATGATCCTCAGGGTCACCTCCAATTCTATGATTTTATGATTCTATTCATATAGAACTTCTCCACTTGTCGAACAGGCTATGGAGAAGCAGAAGCTATTGACTGCATCTTGAAGATCCCACAGTTTAAAATAAATTCATCGCTCTGCTTTTGTGAGGGAGTGTTTATTTTTCTCACTTATGCCCCTGGTCTGACCCACTACTGCCTTAGGCAGCCTGGAAACTTGTGCAGAAGGACATGTGATTCAAATCATGGTCCTCTTTGAGGCTAGTGAACACATTTTGCTTGGGTTCTAAACTTTCCCCAGGTAGAAGGAAGGCAAATGAGGGAAGAACAAGACTAGCCTTGTGAAATCACCATGCTCAATCTTGTATTTGCATATCAGCAGATTCATTGCTAATTACAGTCTATTGCTCTTAAGTAGATTCACAGCAACAAGCAGTCATAAAAAAGACTAAAGGGAGTGTCATCAACATCCTTAATTATATCACCACTGCCAAGATTACAGCTCGAGTTATCAAACGCTGCTGAAGAAAGATATGTCTACCATTGCTTCATGACAGCTGCTTGGTTGCTTCATGTCCTTTTGTCCCTTAAAAAAAATAAAAATCTGATCGCATCTGTGTTCTACAACTACCCACACACACATACACAATAAAAAAATACTCCACCCTTAAAAAACACCAGTAATTATCTCATAATCTTGGAGTAATAAGTGATCACCAAACAGACAGGCCAAAAAATTATAATAATCCAAAATATAAGCAAATTGGCATCAAACCATATAGCGTGGAAAGTTTGTTAAACTAAGAAGGCCGTGAAAGCCGACAAGGGTTTATTGGTTTAGTCATCATAATCCCTTTTGGAAGGCTGGACTGTTGTTGCAAATTTGTTCAGAATCTGCTAACATTGACTGAGCAACAGGGCAACACCTGAAGCAACAAGATGGGTGGGGATGGCAAAAGAACATTGTGCTAGATATGCGTCTGTGGCATTACCAGGGCAGGGTGGGGGGAGCTCTAAACAATGCCAAATAAGAGCCAGCTTGTTACATCTCGCAGTAGGCAGTTCAATCTTTAAATACAAAGGAAACTGACTATCCCCCTCCCCAAGTGTTTAAACCTGATTCAATAGAACCTTATGAGGGAGGTTACTTTAACAGAGCTGCTAGGTGGCTTAGTCTTACTGGATCTTCTTAAAGAAATGCTATTTACATAAACCAGAATGGAAAGCTTTGTTAGGCTGCATATATACCATATGTTGAATGCACATTTAAAGCACATCTCCTCCTATCCCACCCCACCACTTCCACCAAAGAATTCTGGGGACCGTGGTCTGTTAAAGGTGCTGGGAACTCTGGTTCTGTGAGGGGCAAAAGAAGGTTACCAGGATTATCTGTGGCTGCAGAAACAACCAAGGGCCAGGTTAAGTGATTCCTGTCCCATAGTCTATCTTCCCACATGTGTGGAGAGGAGTGAGAGTGTGTCTTCTACCAAGCCTGCCTCAGTTGACAATACAGTGGTACATTGGTTCTCACATATCTTTCCATGTATAACATGCCCCCATGTATAATACAAACCCTATTTTTTGGGACCACAACAAAAATCTTTGAGGGGGAGATTGCCCAGAGTTGTTGAGCTTTTTTGGGGGGGGGAGGTCCACTGCCGCCAATCGCTCTACAGCATGCCCGCAACTACAAATCGCACAAATCAACACGACCACCAATCATCGGCACGCTTGCAGTCAAAAGCCCACCTGCCCACTCAACGCAACCACAGATGATTGCACACATGCTTTGCTGCTGCTGTAAATTGACCGCCCAGTTGCCACAGCCACAGCCAATCGTCAGTAGGCCTTGCCGCAGCAACCAATCACACACCAAATCGCCGCTGCCAATCTCCTGCTGGATGTTGCCACCAATCGGCCATCCCCCCTCTGCTCTCCATGTATAAGACAACCTGCAATTTTTGCTTATTTTTTTCTAAGGAAAAAATATTGTCTTATAAATAGAAAAATACATCAATCCATTCCAGGAGTTTGAAATGGTTTGGAAACCAAGCCACAGCTTTAAATTGGCTGCAGGAGCTTCCTCCACTCAATTGGAAGCCACGTCAGATGTTCAGCTTCCAAAAAACATTCGCAAAGCGGAACACTCACTTCTGGGTTTGCGGCATTTGGCTTTGTTCTGAAGCCAAGATGTTTGACTACCAAGGTACCACTGTGCTGAGGTGGAACGTTCAGTATTCTGGCCAAGGGCCCTTCCAGACTGTCACTATTTTGGGGTGAGATTTAATCACATACTGGAAAATTCAGGTTCTGTAATTATAGTTGATTGGGAGTCATCTGCAACAAACCCACTTGCCTGGTCCAATGCTTGGCATCTCCAAGTAGAGCTGGGAGAGACTACTTTGTTGCTTTCGAAAGGCAGTCAAGCTAAGATTCCATCACTCTGGCCAGCCGCCATTTTAAGTTGCTTATAATGTGATGCCCTCTGCCCATCTACAGGCTGGGACATTGCATTCTGGGTAACTCAAGATGGAAGGCAGGCACCATGTATGGGAAATCATCTTAGTACCTATTCAAAAGAATTGTCACCTGTGTGCCACTGGAGCAGGAGTAGCACTGCTGCCACCACCATTGTGGCAGTAGTGCTACAGGAGTGGCAAAGAAAGCTTGTGGCAACTACAGCCATGATCACTACAAGAGGGCTTGATCCTGCCCTGATTTGGGGTGTTGTTGGAGTGGGGCCCCATGCCAAGCCACCCCTCCTTCAAAGTCAGACCCTAGGCCTGACTCGAGACAAGCATGTTTGGACAAAACTAAAATGGTTAGCGATCATCTCCTAGTATTATCTTGTCACCATTTAAAAAAGAATTTATGTATAGTTGTGTGCGTTTTAATACGAGGCATCGCATTTTATGAACCCAGTTTCCCAACCTCAAAGTCGAGTGTGCAAGACTGAAATTTAGGACCATTGACCTTTCGCACAAAGTGGCCATAGGTGTCCCCGCAGCTGTTAAATAAACCTATGTTTATGGAGTCATAAATGTAGCACAGGTGAAGATCTGGGTGATGTAATAACAACTCCCATTACTACACAGTTTGTCATTTATACAGCATTTTCCCCGTCGTGGGTGAATATTGTTTTACAATAACAGCACAAGGTTCTCTGGATTTAACCACTCTTTCTTCATTTATGAGTCATTTGACCTTTGACCTTTCCAAAAAAGATCAAACCACTTCTGAAAGGCCCACTTCGCTCCCTCTCTCGGTTTCTCTCCCTCTTAAAAGAAAAAAAGGAAAAAAACAATTCAACAGCAGTTGGCTGAATAGCAGGAGAAGCTGGTATGTGCCCCTAGGGTTTCCAAAACAACTGTCCTAGATCGTTTTATAAGATAATCTCAGTGTAATCGGTGTAGCCACAAATTATCGTGTAAACTCCCAATTAAAAACACAAAATAGGAGCTGTAAATCATGACACCAAACTACCACCTTCTCAGAACAGAGTTTGGGAAACAGGGTGGGGGGGTTGGTGGGAAATAGAGCAGTGAACTCTTCCCCCCCACTCATTATTATTTCCACACTTTAACAAACCAGGAAAAAAGCAGCATTCCTGATTTATGAGCAGGTTTTAGAGCAAGCGCAAGACTAAAAACTATTTGAAATTCTAGCTTTAAGCAGCAAGGGAAGACCACACCGCTTGTAAATTAATAATAATAATAATAATAGTAATAATAATAATAATAATAATAATGCTCCACCCTCCTCACAGGACCATGCTTGTAAAGAATCAGCCTGTGCTTTTGGCACCATGCCACCCCCCGCCCCGCCCCATTTAAGAAATTAAACTGGTAGCACGCAGCCCTTGCTGAAAGGTTGTGCTTTGCTTTGTTTTGCTCAGTGGTGGCTTAATTTCAGTCAATTAAACGATACAAATAAATTATACGAATTAAGCTGACGTCAGCCCAAGGTAAGGAATGAGAGGCTTTCCGCCGCCTTCTATAAATGCTATCCTGGCCTCCCCTTGCAGGTGTTCTTTAGCTAGCCTCTGGGTGCCAGGAACATTGGAAACTAGTCAGAAGAAAGTGAAGCAATGGTGGACGACGCTTAACACCAGTCTGGTGGTTGCGTGCGAGGAGGAACACTTTGCAGGCTGTAGAGTGTCTCCTTTGCATGCACTAGTGCAGGGGTGGGGAACCCTAGGCCCAGAGGCAGGTCCTCCAGACCTCGCTATCTGTCCCTCAAGACTGTCCCCAAGCCACACACCTTCTCCCTAGGCCACACCTCTCACCAGCCCTGTTCTGGGTCCTCCTTGCATGTTTTTGACCTGGCAGGAATGAGTCCTTAAACTCTGATAATGCTTCTTACTTACTTGGATGGAGGTGTGTGTCCCTGTGTCTAGAAACCATACAAAGGTAAAATTTGCATCCTTTCTTCTGTCCACTTTTGCCTCTGGCCCTGCCCACCAGTGATTTGCGGCCCACAGAAGAGGATGTGACCCTCGGCTGGAAAATGTGCCCCACTCCTACCCTGGGGTCTACAAGCAAGGCTGGAAAAGACACCCACTTGCAATTCTGGAGAGCCACTGCGTTGATAGGACTAAGCTAGGTGGCTCTGTCATATGACTAGCTGTGCTCCTGTCTCACGTTAAACAAATGGCCACTTGCATTTATCATTATGGAGTTGTGGTTAATGTGTTGGATTAGGACAGAGCAGAGCTGCTGGATCAGGCTAGTGGTCAACCTGATGCCTGTGGGAAACCAGTAATCAGGATCTGGGCACAAGAGTACCTTTCCCTTCTGTGGTTCCCAACAACTGGAATTCATAAGCACTACTGCCTCTGACTGTGGAGGCAGAGCATGGCCCACAAGGATAGCCATCGATCACTTTGTCCTCCATGGTTTTCATGCCTTCCACTTGGTTTCTAGATCCAATCTGAATTTTGCCCTGTAGAGTTTGAGCCCACAATCTTCTGCAGCATATATGCCTTTATTTTGGCCTTTTTTCTCCCACCCACCCCAAATTTGCACATGACTAGCATTTTAATTTTGCCATGTTTCTGCCAATAAATGGTTGGCTTTGAAAGAGCTTGGTTCAGATTCCTTAGTCCAAAGTATTGCTTTCCATGGTAAGGAAGAAAACAGTGAAAAGATGACACTTTACATACACAGGGCCAGCTCTGCTATGAAGCAGAGTGAGGTATCAGTCACAAGTGGCAGATTTTGGGGGCAGGAGCAGCAGCCCTCCTTCCTGACTGCACCCTTTGGTTGGAGAACAGGGCTGTGTGCCATGCGAAGCATCTGCAACCCCATGACTGGCCTGCACTCCTTAAGTGCAGTGGAGGAAACTATACTATTCTAATTCCCCTAATGTGAAAGGGCCATAGCTCAGTGGCAGAGTATCAACCTTGCATGTGGAAGGTCCCGGGTTCAATCTCCAGCATCTCCAGGGAGTGTCCTCTGTCTGTAAGCCTGGAGAGCCACTGCCAATCAGTATAGATGGATCAATGGTCTGACTCACTTCCTATGTTCCTAATATTAAAACAAGTTTCAGCTGCTAGTGTGTCTCCACATTTCCACCTTACTTTGCAATTTATTTATTGGGGGGGGGGTCATTGTGAAAAATCATCATTTTAGTGCAAATTCCTCCTAACGTACACATCGTTTTTTCAAACCAATTTCCCCAGTAGAATGCACTTTTGCATGTTATTTTCACAAATACATGCATTTTTATGCACACTGTAACCTACCATATGCGTTTCTGTATACATTGCTTGGCTAGAGAACTGCAGTGCAAAATTCAGAAAAGTGCAAATTTCTTCTTCTTTTCCCTTTTAAAATTATTTATCTTAAGAAAGAAGTGCACATCTTGGAGGATGGCTATGCTTCAGTTTGTGAATTGTTTTGGGAAGTGCAAATTGTGAGATGAAAAAATATGAATCCCTGTAGCCCACATGTGTAGAAAGAATCAGCTGGGTGTCTGGATTCAAAATTCAGGGCTAAATTCATTCTCCAGCAGGTGAGAGCTGCTAGTAGCACAAAAGTCAAGCAGCGGTATAGTACTAGGAATATAGATTGTTAGATCCTTTTATCCTGTTTAGTAGTGTGCCAAGTACTCCCCTCTTTCTAATCCTGCAAAGCCACTTCCGGCCTGCCCCAGGAGGTGGGGTTGCGGGCTTCACGCCCACCCCACGTGAGCGGGGGCTGGTCCCAGCCCCCACGAGAGCAGGGGAATCCCGGTCGGGTCTGCCCCCCCCCAGCCAGCCAATCAGCTGGCTGGCTGGGGGCATGGCCTGCCCTATTTAGGGCCGGCGCGGAGGGGGCTCGCCCTCTTTTCGCCGGCTCGCCCCCACGTTTTCCCACCCTCCCTCCCTTTAACTAGGCTTAGGTAGGTCTTTGACTTTGCTATGGACTTCAGTCTGTCGCCGCAAGGGGCATGGTAGGAATTTTTCCCCAATTGGCGATTTCTGGCCTTTTGGTTTTTCGCCTACCTCGTAGCAACTCGTCACAACTTCTCGGCATTGGCAGTAGGCATTGCTAAGAAGGCGTTAAGAGGATGTGGGGGGGGGAGGAACGCCATCACCTCCCCCCAGCGAGCGAAGGGTGGTCCGTTAAAGGACTCTGGGGGCGTGGCCCTGTCCGAAGCCTATGGAGGTGAGGGCCAAAGGCACGCCCCAGAGCAGTGACCCGGGGGAGCTCCTAGTCGACGTGCCTCAGCAGGAGACTCCCCCGATATAAGGTTATCCCTTCCCTGTGTCTCCAGCAAATGGGCTGGAGCCGGATAGTCGTTAGGACCAATGCCTAAGCCAATGCCTCTCATTCCTGAATTCAATAAAGTTGTGGCCTAATTCGCCCAATTAACCTTAAATTATGGTGTCTCGTGTCTTTATTTACCCTGGTGGGGGGCGGGAACTCGCCACGCAATGAACAGGCCACACTGTTAAGTAAGTTTAAATGCTTTACTTACAAATTCCATTTTTTCAAGCAGCAGCAAGGAGAACACAGGTAAAAAAAAGTATTGGGTAGAAAATATAAAGAGATAGCTTCAATCATGTGTTCTAAGCTTAGAGCAAAACTTAGACGTATCTTGGTCAGTTACATGGCATGGGGAGAGAGAGAGAGAACAGGAAGAGAAGGTTTTACTTCCTCTTCTGAGAATAGTGGGCATGACCTAACTGGGTCTAGGAACACAGTTCTATGATTTTAACCCCTTCATGCACTAATTAACACTCATGCATAGTTATGTCTGACTACAGTTTCCCACACAAATGAGGTAGATTTGCCTTTGATTGCAAACTGAATTGAGTTTCTTTCCCATACGTATCTCCAGCTGCCCCTTTAAGCACCCTTGCAAAACAAAGTAAAACCATGTTTGCAAGAATCCTCTCTCCATATTACTTCCTCCTCCAAAGTAATCACGGTTCTAAGTAGCATGATCGGAAATGCTTTTGTAGGCTACCTTCTTGACACACACAAACAATCTCAACAATTACTTAAAATCGTTTAAAGCACTCTGTAAACACACATCTGCCAAGAGCCCCACCTGGCCACAGATAGCAATCAACTAAGGCAGCCCTTGTTTCTCCTCCTACTGCTTCGCATTACTCCATTGTCACCAGGGAAACTGGTAAGCTAAACAATAGAGGCTTTGCTAAACATGCTCCCGGTATCTGTATAATCTCTTTGAATGTACATTATTAACTTGGGCCATGCCCAGATTGTTGCTTCTTCTCTGTTGTCAGCACATCATGATCTGCAAGAAGATATTTATTGTTGCAAGCATATGACGCTCTTGCACAACCCACATGAGACTTCCAGAATTATGCCCAATTACGCTAGACAAATTTACACTGGCTTCTGTTTCTCTCCCACAGCTGATATGTAGCGTGAGGAGGCATTGGGAGGTTGCTCCATCATCTAGCCCAGCCTTTGCCCACCTGATGCCCTCCAGATGTTTTGAACTACGACTCCCTTCTGCCCCAGCCAGCACAGATTTTGAAGAGCTGTGGGCATCAGGTTAGCAAAGGCAGATCCAGCCCATAGAATGACTCGTATCTCAACTTCAGCTTCTCCTCCTCCTCACAGCGCATAGTTAAACGATGGAATTTGCTCCTGTAAGATGTAGCAATGGCTATCAACTTGGGTGTCTATGAAAGAGGGTTAGGCAAATTATTAGAAGATAAGGCTCTCGTTGGCTGCTAGCCATGGTGGTTATGTTCTTTCTCCACCGTCGGAAAGAATATGCCTCTGAATACCAGTTGCTGGGAATGACAAGAGGGGAGACTGCTTTCGCACCCAGGTCATGCTTGCAAGTTTCCCACAGGCATCTGATTGGCCACAGTGAAGACAGGATTCTGGACCAGGTGGGCCTTTAGCCTGATCCAGCAGGGTTCTTACATTCTTAAGGCACATGCCTAAGTAGATATTGCTGAAGTAAAGCACAGACTCACCAACCCTGCAGTTTTCAAGGCAACTGATCTAGGAACTGACCCAAGGAAGGCTAGCATAAAGGATTCTCATGCATGTTATGCTATCGTCCAACAAAATCAGGAAAATCACTGAAAAATGCCCACCAGCAACCTGCTAAACCAATAGGCAAGCCTTCAGAAGATTACTTCTAGTAGGTGAAAAGGTTCAGCTGATAAATGATGATGGTAAAGTCCCCCCTTAAACTAATGCCATATTCTGTAAGTGAAGAGATTCCACATTTTTCAGCTCTAATCTTGGGAGTAAGCTGAGTCGACTGAGACTTTCTTCTGAGGAACTTTCCATAAGGCTGCAGTACAAGTGAACTTGAATGCAGGATTGTTGCAAAAGCTGTGATGAAGCCTTGTGGGTGGCTCCTGCAATGCCCCATAAACCCTCCTAGAGAGTGTTCAATGCAGGACTTTAAGGGGCAGAAGGTAGCGTAATAAAAAGAGGGGGCAGAAATACGTGTAAAAGCAGCTGGTTGGATAAAATGGAAAGGAAAACGTCACAGGCTTTTTTGTTTAGTTTTTTG
Source organism: Podarcis erhardii (assembly GCF_964252035.2). Classification (NCBI taxonomy): domain Eukaryota; kingdom Metazoa; phylum Chordata; class Lepidosauria; order Squamata; family Lacertidae; genus Podarcis; species Podarcis erhardii. The sequence goes on from NC_138511.1 coordinate 39,828,008, forward strand.
GCAAGGGTTTTGATTTCATCTACTTGGTGGAGATTTGAGAGGTAAAAAAAATTCAGCTGGAGAACATTTGCATGAGCTCCACCAGCTGCAGACTAACTGGAGCTCAGGGTTGAATATCTAGCTGCCTTGAAGCTCAGCCTCTGTAGGGTGTGTGGCCGTTTAAGAAGTTAGTGGCAGACATGGAGAGGGGTGGGAGAAGGTGACTTAGGACATATTAGTACTTAACACTTGGCAGAAAGAGTGTTTCAGACTTCAAAGCCCTTTCCCATCATTAATGATTTAATCCACACAGCATCCCTGTGAGGTGAAAAATGTTCTGTCCTAGGTTACTGGAGAACTTCAGAAATCGAGGGAGTTGAGCGTTGATAGGGTAGTACATAAAGCATGAGCCTTATTGATCACATCTGTACCTCATCTGTGGTCACACGGTGCGGACTAATCCCCTAAAGCTTCTCCCAGCATGCACTGAGCTCAGTGGAAAACCTGGTAAGAATTCCGTAGGGTTAACCTCTGGGACAAGTCACTTGTCCCAGAAGCAAGGAGTCAAAGAAGGCTAACTGCAAGAACCCATCACTGAATGTCTTTCATTTGTACTATTTGTTTCATTTTTCTCACTTTCATTGTGCAACTCTTAATAACCTGTACATGATGAGGAAAAAGTGCTTCTAGAAAGTTTTAAGAGCTGACAAAAATGTGCAAATTAGATTATCAGAAACATATTCTTTAACTACATTGAAAAAAACCTTTGATCAGTAAATACTGCAAGCCTGTATATTCTATACAACCCATAGTTAAAACAAAGCACAATTTATCAGAATTTTGGCATGATGCTTTACAGTGGTTAGATAAAAATGGAAGCAGAAGCTTCCAATCTCCTTCTTGTGGCTGCATCAGAAAGAAACAGAGGAGGAGAAGCATATAAGCCCCAAGTTTATAAGGGGACAGCCATGGGCTTTTTCTGTACAGTTCCCTCTGAGAACAATGAAACATCACTCCCATGGGGACATGCACTGTTCTATTAACATTTAACAGCAAGAAGCCTTCTGCGCTAGCCACTTCAGGCTGTCCATGCCTGGATGACTTCTGGAGCTTTGGAAAAGGGGAGGGGGGAGAGAATGGACAAATTCAGCATTGTTGCCTTCAGACCATGCAGTAATGGAAACTGCAGGACTGCAGATTCTAAAGCAGACTAAGGGCTTGTCCATACTTCTGTTTGGTCCATGGCTTCTAGGCATGGGTCTGAGAGGGTTTTCTTTGGTACCTCCACTTTTCCCTGTAAACCCGCTGTTTACAGCTGATTTGGAGCAAACGTCAACCAGCAGATTAACATCTGTTCCATTACAGCAGTAAACAGTAGGTTTTACTGTGGAGAGTTTCAGGAAGAGAAGAAAAACCTCTCAGACCCATGCCTAGCAAATAGAAGAAATTGTGGGACAAAGGGAAGTCTGGATTCACAATCTGATCTGAGTCACGATCCACCCAGATCAAATCAGGTGAGTCCACTTTTCAGTCCGAATTCTGGATTGTTTCTCCATCTAACCCTTCTACCCATCCACACCTTCGGCCACCGTGAAACAGTGAGGGTACCTCAGAGCCCACCAATAATTTCAAGAAATTCTGAAGTGTCCTGAGAATGAGGCAGAAAAATTGGAAATCAATAATAATAATAATAATAATAATAATTAATTTATTTATATCCCACCCTCCCCAGCTGAAGCCAGGCTCAGAGCGGCTAACAACAGTAAAATAATACAGCATTCTAAAATCAATTCAGTTCAAATCAAATTGATGGCAACCATTGGGCTAGAGTTCTGTGAAGAAATCTTCCTATTTTGCCAAGGAAGGAAACTTTTGAGAAATTGTAGAACATGTTTTGGCACTTGTACTGTTAAACAGGTACTTTTGAATGGTATGACTATGTGGAGCCTGGGTGTACCATTTAAAAAAGAGAGAGAGGGGAAAGAAGCCTTTGCCCTTGTTTTGCAAACACAAATAAAGTGGCTGTGATATATGAAAGTATGCAGAGGCAGCCTGCCATTATGTACTGATCCATGTACTTCTCGTTACATTCTAATTTGTTTGGAAGCTCAGTGCCAACCACTCATCAACATTCTTGGCCACAGAGCTCCAGGGAGATGTGATTCATGTTGTATCAAAGAGCCTGGCAGCCTCTTTGGCCCAGTTGTGGCAGTTCACAAACAATGTGTTCCATGAAACTCCCACACCCAACCCAAAAAGATTTCACAGAAACCATCCATCCTGTCTGAGTGGGAAGTGGACATTCTACTGCATTGTCATGCCAACCTGAAGTTTCACACTGCATTGTTCCCAGCGTAGGATCATCAGTGGGTGAGGTTTTGTTTTGCATAAATCTATGCTCAAGGTCTTCGTAGAGGTGTCCAACGAAAACAAAAACTACAAATCCTAATGGCATTGTGCACTGTGGAAAGACTGGGTTGTATCCAACTACTCGGAGTAGACGCATACAAATTAATGAACCTGCAAGTTATGTCCATGATTTAAATGGCTCGACTCTGAGTAGAACTAGCATTGCATACAACCCATTGAATAGTTCTTTGCCAGTGGAAATATATCAGTTCGCTAAGTCAACAAACAGGTGAAACCAGATAAGTTTTAAAACCAAGCTTGTGTGCAATGAGGGCCCCTCCAGCTTGGAGAGTTTTGTTTTGTTTTGTTTTGTTTGTGGATATATTCGGAACTGTCCACACCACATTCCGCTTTATTCATTATTCTGTGGTGCTTCCCCAGTGTTGCTGCACAATTGCTTTCTGGGAGGGCACTCTTACACTTTAGCACAACAAAAGCAATATATTATTTTTTTAAAAAAATGTGATATGAAAAGTTGCAAGATTTCAGCAGTGACATGCACCAATTGGTAATGAAGCAGTATGTCTGACCCAGAACATTTGAAGGCATAAACTTCATTGAAAGTGGGATTGTATGTTTTACAAAAGCTGTACCTTCATGAGCACAAATAATTCCGAATGCACAATAAAAAGGACATTTGAAGGGGCCCTAAATTAGAAAAATGGTAACAGTGACAAGAAAAAAAACTCTGTACAACTGTTAAAATGTTCATCCTTCCATTTACAATGAAAATGGAAGAAACAAATCAGTCCTCAAAATGGAACAGTACAAGGACATCTAAGCCTTATGAACTCATTCATAGTCACCTTTCAAGTTCTTAATTTGTCCAAATTGTTAATTTGCAGTTCTAATCAGGGTTCACATTTGCACGTCAACCAGCCAGTGAGTCACAGAGTGAAGTGAACCCGCAGACTCAAGAATGTAACTGAAAACCAATCAGACTAGGTTCAAAACATATTACGATCTCCTGAATACTGAAGCAAAACATTGTCTGTTAACTTCAATGGGTATACTCTGAGTAGGACAAACTTTGGATATCACACACTAGCTTTGTTCCTGACTTTGCAGAGATGGGGAATTGGTTGGGGATCAAAATACAAAGTGTTCACCACTGGTCCATATCTACAAGGTCTGCTCTGCTTAACAACAACAACAAAAAAGTATAGCTTTATGTGAACATAAGTATCATTACTTGGGCTTCTTATACCAGTGTATTTCTCAAAATTTGTTTCAATAAATTATTCCTTTTAAAGGAGGGAAGAAATTGAATGGAAAAGCTATTTCCACACTTGCATTTGGTGGCAGCATGTGAAATCTGCATGTTTTTAATTTGAGTTCTTTGATCTAAGATGATTAATTCAACTTCTTTAAGTTCATTAAAACGGTTGATAGAAGATGAACAGTTGTCAGCGGCTGTTCATTTTTTCACTGGATTATCAAGATTATGTTTTGTATTGGTTTCTTCTAATTACTCTGTGTATTTTTTAATGGTTTTTTGCTACCTGAAGTAGGACAATGGAGAGGCAGGATATAAATAGGGATGAACTGCTGTTCTGTTTAAGCTTCACGGGCACTCGGTCATAGATCCTGTCCCATTTTGTGTGCACAAAAAGTCTGCAATTAAAATGTACACACATTGTGTGCATTGGCAGCATAACCTTTGCATTCGTGTTTGCACTCTGTATGAAAAATACACATTTTTCAAAATTTTCCACCACAAAAAAAATTCTGTGAAATTCATATTTTGTGTAAATTGGTTAATGAATAATACAGTGGTACCTCAGGTTAAGTACTTAATTCATTCCGGAGGTCCATACTTAACCTGAAACTGTTCTTAACCTGAAGCACCTCTTTAGCTAATGGAGCCTCCTGCTGCCGCCGCGCCACCAGAGCCCGATTTCTGTTCTTATCCTGAAGCAAAGTTCTTAACCTGAAGCACTATTTCTAGGTTAGTGGAGTGTGTAACCTGAAGCGTATGTAACCTGAAGCGTATGTAACCCGCGGTACCACTGTACATGGTTTGGGGTGCACCTTTTGCACCAAAACTGCATCACAACATCCAAAGGAGTGAATAATCCAACTGGGAGTTTTGATCCACATGGGAATTTGGAAACATCAGATTGGATTGGTACACTGTGAAAAGGGGACTGGATGAATTCCTTTTCTGTATTTAAATATAGATAAATATAATATGCATTACCAAGTATTGCATTTTCTTGAATGCCTGAGTTTTTTGTTTTTTCTTTAATTGATACCCCAGAAAACCAGAGAACCTTTGAACTCTGTGATCCTGGATGAAACTACAGAGATGATCCTTGAGAAGCAGAATGTTTAATTGCCATCCATTTCAAACATGCCTTCTTTGACAACAAAATGCAATTAAAGAAACCATCATTATCATGTTATGGTGCCCCTAGGAGGTCCTGGATAATGTGGAAAGGGCACTGCAAGAGTTGCTTAACCTTCTTAGAAATGAACTTCCTTAACATTTTTACATCTTCCCTTTGGTTCATGTCGGTCACAATGATGAAACAATTTAAAAGAGGAAAGGTCATGGCAAAACGGTGAACTTTACATGCAGCGTCGTGCCGTAAAAGTCTCCTGAAGTAGCAGCAAGGGAATGGTGAGTCTCATGCTAGAAGAAGGAAACAGTGGGTTGGTTTTAGTATTGGGGTTGACTAGTTGACTATGATCAGAATAATAGATTTGGATTAAAGGGGAGGTTTGGGGGGGTTGTTTTTAAAAAACCTTTAAAAAAACACCTTTGGATTTTGGTTCTTTCTGTCATTAGAGACTCGCCAAAGCTTGAACTCTTGGATTTTCCAGAAGTGATGTAGGCTGAGTATTGTTTGTTTTATTTATTTTCAGACAAACTGTCCTTCAGTAGCTAACTATCTCCAGTAAGTGGGTAAATAAGTAAGCGAAATAAAGCAAATACAAACAAACAAATATTCCTGACAGATAGGCAGATAGGTGATAACTAACATAGCACCCTCAAAATATTGTTTCATTATGTTTCCCATCATCGCCTGACTAGGGCTGATGTAAGCTGGAGTTTAGCAACCTCTGGAGGATACTGGATTGTCTACCCCAGAGAGAGAGGGAATATTTATTCATGTCCAGGTGTTTGCTTTATCTTATTACTTATTTACAGGGATCAAAAGCGACTTTAAGTGCTCAGCTCAGATAACAATATGTTAATTTTCCTCCTCCATACTCTGTCCACTGAAAGATAGATATATAACTAAGACTGGCCAATGAATATTTACACACCATAATAATATGGCAAAGTACTAATTGCTGTTGTGGGTTTTTTGCTTGCTTGCCTGCTTGGTGCTATCTTTAATCCCATCTCCTCAACATCTTTGGAACCAACTACCAGATGAATGATCAATAGTCTGTAGGCCAAAGTAGTAAAGGGGAACTAAATAAGTAAATAATTGGGGAGATAAATTATTCTTTATGAATGATTAGCCCAGTATTGTTCTCATTACAAAGAGAACAGATGATTTACATTTCTCCTTACAGATAATCAGCAGCTTATTGGTGTCCTAGTGTGACACGGAATGAGGCTCTGTCATCTGACTCTATCATTTCCGAAATTCATCACAAAACTACATTAAATATCATATGCACCATGTAATTGTCTGCAATGAACACCGCTAAGACAGTAATTGTGTAGTCAAGAGTTAATTTATTCACAGCAAGCCCGTGCAATGTAGATATTAATCTCCTGGAGTACACAAACTGTTGTTCAGGGTTAAAGTATTCACTCTTCCCGCAACATAAACAAGTCATCTCCTTATAGCTCTTCACATAAATTGCTAACTTACCACCAGGGGTGAATTCAGGATTGGAAAGGAGGCCAGCAGGAACCTCTCCTTCTCCATTGCCTTTTCTGTCCATTTCAAGCACTCTATTTACTACCCAGCAAAGTGAGCACAAGGTAGGCAGGATAGCCTTTTCAATCTCTTCACTCTTGCTACTGTTTGCTTGCATGCTCAAAGTAGGCAGCTGAACAGGAAGAAACAACAATGGGCAGCAACAACAGGGGGGTAGCAGGAGAAATGGGCGAGTGTTAATTTCTCTCTCCTACTCCCCTCTCTTCATTACCCATTTTTCCAATCTTCCACATTCCACATCAGTTTGTGATTTTTTAATATAGTCCACTTAAAGATTAGTCCCCACTTGAGTGTGCATTTCTTATATGCCCATTTATTACTTGACTAAGATCTTCTCAGAGAAGATGTGGAAATAGCAGCATACAAGAAGCTACTGGTAAGGCAAGCAATAATTTTTGCAAGCATTAATTACGCATAGCTTTGGGTTGGAGGAATGCATCACAAAAGTCAGGAGTGAGAATTGCAGCAAACAGCTGCAGTTGGGTTTGTGCATTGTTTTGGAGTGCACAAATTAGGTAAATTCTCCATGCAAACTGAACTGAACTTTCAGTAAATGGTCAAAAGAAGAAGGAAAACCCCGAAGAATTTTTAGTCCAGCACTACATTGCTTATTTCTAGTGTCCTGTTGTCCAAAGAGCACTAAACATTTTAACATTGGATCTTGTCTTCTTCCCACCTGGGGAAGTGGGAGACAATTTTTATTTAATTTGTCAAAACTGCAACCAAGGGTACTTCAAAGAAGCACTTAGTCTCACCAATGGTTTCGGAGAGTGGTGACATTGCTTTATTGCCTTATGACAAAGGAGGCCATACCACGATGGGTTGTACAAGATGTGGTTCTTTTGTTTTGTTCTTGCTTGTACCATTGTTGGTACAAATAATATATTGTTGGTAACCAAATAATATATTTTAGAAAAAAATATGACAACCAAAGATCAATAGATTTGTTATTCTAGTGATGCAAATATTGAATCATTAAACTGTAGAGTTAGAAGGGACTTTGAGGGTCATCATCTCAACACATGGTCTCCCATCCAATTTGAAACCATGCAGGACCCTGCTTAGCTTTGCTAGCAGTTTTATTGGGAAATCAGCTGGATGAAAACACTTTCCTGGGGATGGAGAGCCTGCAGCCTTCCAGATGTTGGGTTCCAATACCCATCAGCCCCAGCCAACATGGCCACTGGTGAAGGGTGATGGTCAGGGATGATAAGACTTGTAGTCCTTTTGCTTCTGAAGGGCTACAGGTTCCCTTCCCTACACTATCTAGAACAAACATGAGCCAGCCCTTTACTGTTTACTCTCCTGAGTCAATTATAATGTATAATTAAGAAAGGAAATAGTGCAAATGCCAAAGCAAAATTGCCTCTCTAGGGAGATACAGATCAGAATTAGTTGAGGATGATACTACCTGCATTTTAAAAGCACTTATAGTGGATTAAGATAAACTACTCACATTTATGAGTATTACATTCACCAATGCCTTCAAAATCTAGGTATGCCCCTTTATTGATTTTGGGGGTTTTGTAGAGTCAAATAAACTGTTTGCAACCAAAGATCAGGGTTGGCACAATAAATATGTACCGGTCAGGTGACATTTGGTATGACATGGAATTGTTGGCAGACCAACTGATGATGGCCTCGATCCATTTCATTATGAGACTGCTTGCTAAGGTCCAGTTTTTGATTCCAAAAGAAAATATATTTTCTGCCACCAAGGTTACAAGGATCAATGGTAGCAAAAGTCAAGCCATATGCATGCATTAGCAAACTATCATTGAAAGTGGGTGATAGGGAAATTGTCACCATCTGGGTGTGGTTTGACTATGGCTTCCACATTCCCTGACTATGACCCATGGACCCCAACAACATTTGAAGGACTCCACACCAAATTTAAAGTGAGGAGAAGTTTTAATTCTAGAATGGAAAATTACATTTACTTACCTACTTCTTACCACTTCCTGCTTTGAACAATGCCAGAACAGGACTTTCCAGTCTCTGAAGTTGGCAAAATGCTCTCAATGACTCCTCCTTATGCCTAGGTGCCATGGCCTATTGACCATCTACTGACACACACACACACACACACACACACACACACACACCACACTAAATATGGAAAAGAATTTAATATGAAGTGACTGAAATGGGACAAGTGGTTATGAATAGAGGGATTTCTGAACCAGACCTTTCCTTTTTCATGCTTCCGTCTCAAGGGGAAAGCTTTCATTCCAGAATGATAAGATTAGATACACTTTCTTACAGTCGTATTCTTCACCCTGCTACACTTTAGTCAAGAGACTTTAATTTGGGTGCTGTACAGTTGCCTAGTGATGTCTTCATCAGCTGTTCAAAAGCTCCGGGTCAGGAGCTCAGAGATTTGAATATATAATTTGGCTAATTGACTCAAGTGTCCCTTTTGACCATAGTCAATTTCTACTAATTAGAAATAAGGATCATTAGCTAATGTGTGTAAAGAGTGCTGAGGAGAACGTGTTGCAAGAAGGGCTGAGTGCTGCATTCAACACATGAGACAGAAATGATCTTCCTTTCTCCCTATTACCACTCGGAATTTGAAAAGGTCCCAAACTGGATGAAAGTGGCCTGAAGGTCAGTTCTAAACTCTGTATTCTGCACATGAAGATTCTTGCCTGTATATGCACAAGCATAAAGCCCAGCACCACAGTTCTGATCTCTGAAATAAGGTGGGTTCTAAAAATATGCATCTTCAATGTCAAAAACTGGGGGGAAGTGTGTCTTCAGCTGCGTAATGAAGATGCCGAATGAATAAGTTGGGGGAAACACAGGAAGCTGCCTTATACTTAGTCAGACCATTGGTCCCTCTAGCTCAGCGTTGTCTACATGCTGACTGGCAGCAGGTCTCTAGAATTTTCAGACAGGGGTCTTATCCCAGCGCTACCTGAAAATGCTGGAGATTGAACCTAAGACCTTCTGCATGAAAATGTTGGTGCTCTACCATTGAGCCATTGCCCGTCCCCTGACCTGGTAGAATGCAGTTTCCTCCATACTTAGAGTGTGAAGCACAGCATGATTCATCTTCTGTTCAAGTGGTCATGGAGCCTAGGCAGAGCATGGGATGCCTATGCCACATGGTACCATGCAGACCACACCCTTGCTACCTTCTCCCTCCATGCATGCATATGTCACCATCTCCTACATAACCCCACCACAAGGACCTCCTGCTGCAAAACTGTCGTGGCAATAAGAGGCTCCAACAAGCTTACACAACCACAATGCAGACTGGCCTAAAACTAGTTGCAAACAAGGAAGTGCCAAAAACTGCCTGGGTACCCACCTTATCCAAGACCCACCCTACTGGGTGTTGTTCTTGGGCTTTGCTTAAGGATTTCCATAGGCATCTGATTGGACACTTTGGAAACAGGATGCTAGATTAGATGGGTTTTGGTCTGATCCAGTAGGGCTCCTCAAATGTTCTTATGAGTAACAGGAAGGAAGGGCTGTTGCTTTCATGCCCTGTCTGTGAACCCCTCAAAATAATCTGGTTGGCTACTAGATCATCTATTTGGCCATTGTGTGAACAGAACGCTTGACTAGATGGCCCATTTGCCTGATATAGCAGCCTCTTCTTATGTTCTATGCTGGCATCTAAGCACCTTACTGTTGGGTGTTTTCACCAAGGCTGTAGGGGTAAATTAGGTCACCCTGTAAATCGCCAAAAGCTGCTTCTGGTCCAGCTCCCCACCTTTATGAGAAACTAAAGCATTATCGATCCGTGAACATGCACTTTCTTTGTACATCATTTCAAAAGTGCCCCCTTATATACAAAAGCTACAAAGAGTATCAGGAGAGCCAGCTCAGGTGAAAGCCTTCCTTACCCCCACCCCCATTTTTTTCAAAGAGTTAGATCTTTGAAAAAACAACAACACATAAAAGGAAAGAGAACCAAAGCCTCTATCCCTCCCTCCTGATAGTCAGCAAAGCAAAGCTGGTGAAGCCACAGGGGAGCCGCCATGTAGAACCTGCTGTTCTCACACAGCTCAAGCCTGGCTTTTGAGGTTTGCAACCATGACAAATCATGAGTTTCAGAATACCAGTACGCCGGGGATGGGTCATTCTTGTGTACTACTCGATCCCAAGAGGGAGAAAAATCCAGAGGGAAGATACCTGAGTGACATTTCAACTGACACATCGAGGAGTAGCAGAGACAGCTTCTCCGCTGTGTGCTGGGTTTGGTTGCATCACTACCGTTGCTTCCAACCCTAGGACAAAGCATTGCTGTTGTCGAATTATTTGTACATTTGCATGTTTACATTTATAACTCAACCTTTCCAAAGAAATCAGGACACTTCTCAACCGTTTGGGAAAAGGTTGGGGGTTTTTTGGTTTTGGTTTTTTAAAGGTGATATTCAAATTCATGGATCTAACTAAGGCCACATTCATTCCATACATTTCAACCACTATGATTCCATTTTAAACAGCCATGGTTTCCGTCTCTTTGTTTGTGTAGGGTACTTTCTTTGCCTTGGTGTTGTTTGGCAATTGGGATACTTCCTTTAAAATAAATGAGTGAGATATAAATGTTGAGAAATAAACTAAGGGTGGGTGAGGGTGAATAAAAATGAAGGTTGTGTCCTGCTTAGACATTTGTGGGAGGTTTATCGTCTGAATATGAACAAACCCAAGCCGTATTCATGCCATACATGGGCTTCCCCCAAGGAATTCCGAGAGCTCTCATTTGTTAAAGGTGTGAGAGTCACTAGGAGACCACTTATTCCCCTCCTACAGCTGCAATTCTCAGAGTGGTTTAGCTATCAGTCCCTCTTCCCAAGGAACTCTGGGAATTGTAGCTCTGGGACAGCAAATTCTGCTTTAAATGTATAGTGCAGATGAGACCACTGCTGGAGAGGGAGAGGGAGCCAACCCACCACATCCTGTTTATTTGGATTCCTGACGGAATACAGCTGGTATAGGTGGGGTCCATACACAATTTCAGCAATCTTTGGTTAGGGGAAACAGAGGCAAAATGGTTCGGCTAGCAGCCATCTGCAGTGCCTGACCGAATTCTTCAGTCTCTCAAAGTGACTGAGATACATAAAGCCCAGTGGCATCCCTCACATCCTTTTGACCAGTGCTTTGCCAAGAAAAGGAAAAAAGTCTCCACATTTCATAGTGAAAGGTCATATCCTTCCCCCTTTTATTTTCCAGGGAGTATTGCACCAAAAACATCAACACAGTCAGAGTTTCTTCATCAACTGGCAAGACAACACAGAAAACCAGGTTACCCAGTGGCTGCATGTATGCCATGATCATGTTATCACTTAATAAATGGTTGTCTATATGAACTATTACAACTTAGAGGCAGGATGGTGGGTGGTGAGGCATTTTTCTTGGCAGGACTTGGTGCACAGGGTTGGTTGCTCCTTGTGAATAATGGTCCTTTGCAGCCACAAAGGAACATTCCTAAGATCAGAGCACCAGATTGTTGGAGTTTGGAGGAGGAATAGGGTCAAGACTTCACTTATTTTATTGGCAAATGGATAGATGGGAGATAGAGATCCATGGAAGCAGCCAGTGGTAAGCATCAGAAGCAAGGAAAGTCTGATCCTACAAACATTGGGTTATAACTCCCACCAATCCAACCAACATGGAATGATAAGAGTTGTAGTTGAGCAATACCAGGGTCTGGTCCTTAGTTCAAGAGCAGAGGACCTGATTTGCCTCCAGAATGCCCTAGGATCAGACTGGTGAGTCCAGTTAAAAGGATCTCAAAGTAGACAAAACAAGGCTAAATGGACCAAAACCTGTGTAAATATATGGTAGTTTCATATGTTCATATGGACCAGTGGCTAAGTGTGGATCAATGGCTAAATGGATCAAAACAAGACTAATGTATCAATGGCTGAATGGACCCATAGCTAAATGTCTAATAGGTCAATAGCTAAATGGACCAATAGCCTGTCTCAATATAAGGTTGTTTCTTATGTTCATATATTATCCATCATATATTGCAATACAGCAGATACCCATCCTAGGAAGAAAGTAGGTGCAAAGAGTGGGTAGTCTGCTCTCTCCATCAGTAGTTAGTTCCAAAGTTAATTTAGAACAGAGGTGAGGAACTCTTTTCAGTCTAAGGGTTGTATTCCATTCTAAGCAACATTCCAGAGGTTGCGTGCAAGTGGTGACTGCAACAACGGGAACATCTAATGTAAATATTACAGGAGACAGGAGACTTCTCATCCTCTCTCTGTCCTCTGTTCAGGCAAGCAAAAGGCATTCTCAGAATTCAAGAATTCTCAATGAAGGTGCAAGGCAAGGTTGGTGAGAGGTGTTGAGAGAGGGGATGTGACCAGGAAGATGATGGAGGGACCAGATAGAAATACTTGGAGGGCTGCATTTGGGTCTCGGCCCTGACATTGCCTGCCCCTAATTTAGAACATGTATCTATTCATACACAGCCACTGCTACAAGTGTGGGATCCTCTTGGCTTTCCAGATGTTACTAAGCTGCAACTTCCTTCAGTGGGTGGTGTGTTTTAGTCCTGCCTTTTAAAAATACAAACGAGCTTTTGACTTTATTCTATTTTAGTTTTGTTCTGGTTGCTTCTGACTCCAAGTGGCCAGCACTTGTTGCAATTCCTGCATTTCAAGGGGGTGGAATAGATGACTTTTGGGATTCTTTCCAGTTCTACAATTCTATCATTCTAGGATTTATTTATTGTTGTAAAAAAAATTGAGATGATGATGATGATTATAGTCGGAGCCCCTGTCTGTTGACCATGCTTGATGGTGCTGAGGTTTCCCACATCTACACCATGTTTATAGATGGGGACCAAGAACTGGAAGAATGCCCAGTTGGTCAATTGACCATGGTCTTGGCCAAAGTCATGCTTCCAGGCCATTTTTCATCACCCTGGTGCCTGCCTTCCAAGTGCTACTGGACCTCAACACCTATCATTTCTGACCATTAGCCACACTGGCTAGGGCTAATGTGAGTCCAGCAATGTCCAGGGTGAACAAATCTTCTCCAGACTCATCTCACTTACCTTGCCACCAAACATTCCAACGAAGTTGTGGGCTAGTCCACTTAGCTTACAGCTAAGTAGTTGTACCTATGTAGCTCCTTAAGGGAAAAGGAAAACAATCGAGGGGGAAAGGCCGGCAAAACTCTGGGAAATAATTAATTTCCCAGAGAAGTTGAGACTGGTACATTTGAGAGCCCAGCAAAACACAGAAGGTTTGAGCATCAGCTAGCGCCGGTGTCTCCGAAAACTCAGCAAGCAACAGGAGATCAAGAACCCCTTGATATTTATTTATCTGGTGTTTTCTTTCAGATCTTGCAATATGACAACACATGTCAGTGTCAGTCGAGGTCCTGCTGGCAACACCTTGAAAACTATGTGGAGGTACAGAAAATAAACAGCGCCGGCTGTGATTTCAGTGATAAAATACCAATGTAAGGAAAGCCTCTTGGGATCCATAATCTCAAATTGTCACGGGATAAGAATTGTCTGTCTTTTTGATAAAAGATGTCAAGTTTCCCCTTCTGGGTTTTAAAGAGAAAGAAGCACTTTTTTCTTCTTATTATTATTTTTAAAAGCTGGCTGTATACCAACCAAGTCTGCAGAAGGGATTTGCTTCGTGGTGTGACTGTTTCTGCTTCAGCCCATCTTTTCCTGTAGACTTTGATATCACAATCCTATTTGATAGTCCAATCCCCACATTTTATTTTTTGTTCAGCACATTTAATTTCACCAGCATGGACTAAGGGTGACAGATCTTAATTACTGTATACTTCAAAAGGCATGAGATGAGCTTTTATTTTATGAAAACAAAAACAAACCTGCATTTGTAATTAAACAAACAACCAATTAATTAAGTTCAATGGAAGATTGATTTTCTTTTTTGTTGTTTTATGGATTATTATTACTATTTCTTAAGAGTACATTAAGGTTTGATTCTGCAATGCTTTTTTTAAAAAAAAACAAATCCTCCTGGAACCAGTCGCCATTTTAGAATATTTCAAATAACTCACCTATTTCTGGATGTCTGAAATAATTTTTAATTTGCTGTGACACTATGTAGGCTTCATGGGAGAATAAGGATCCTGTATAAATGTATGACGGCTGTTTCTGCCCTTTATTGACAGGGTAAGTTTATGCATGTTTCTTCAAAGTATGTCCCACTTCGTTCAGTGGGGCTTGCTCCCATGTAAGTGTTACATTATTTTGGTGAATATTTTCTTCTGAGTAAGTTAATAGGTGTAGGATTGGACTGTTAGTTTTGAACACTGCAATGCTGTGAAATCATCAAGAGTGGAGAGATTTGCATGATATTGGGAATTATTCAAGAAGTGTCAGGAGACAGATGGGCAAATATGTCAATTTCAGTTCCTCATTTTCCTACTCTATATTTCCACATCACTTTGCTTTTTAAAAATCATCATGAAAATTCATTAGTGTTTTGATGCAAATTTCTCCAAAAAAAAATACACCGTATGGGATTTCCTCCAAAGTACACATTGTTTGCAATTCAATTTTCCCTAATGTGTTGCATTCTTGTATGTTGCTTTCAGAAATAGATGTGTTTATATGCACATGTTGTGCTAGAATATGCTTTTGGGTACACATTACTTGGCTGGAGAACTGCATTACAAAATTCAGAGAAGGACGCCCAATATTGTTTTCTTTTCTTTTCTAAAGTACATTATGATCTGTAAAAGCTACTGAATAAATTGCTCTGTGACTCTCCAGGCATTCCAGCATGGTGTTGTCTTCGCTCATGTTCTCACCACCTACACAGGGATGGATGTGCCAAGATATTTAGGTTGGCTTCCTTCAAAAGAGTGGGAAAAATGGGCTCAGCCCTCAGTCGGTGCTTCAGATGGGGCTGCTGTTCCTGGCAAGGGGGAAAAAACTGCTGGCATAGGACCTGCTTTTGCTTCTCATATGAAGCCCTGGCACTTATCTCGAAGCTGTTGATTACTTGGAAGGGGAGGGGCAAGGTGGTGGGAAGGGAGGCGTGTTGCAATCACAATGTGTCCCAAATTGACAAAGTGCACTGTGGAACTTTGGAATTCGCTCCAACAAGAAGCAGTGATGGCCGCCAACTTGGATGGCTTCAGAAGCAGATTAGACCAATTCATGAAGAACATAAAAACATCAGAAGAGTCTGGTGGGTTAGGTCAGTGCGCCATCTAGTCGAGAATCTTGTTCTCATAGGGGCCAACCTGTGTTGCCTGTGGGAACCCCACAAACAGGACCTGAACACAAGAGCACTCTCCCACTGTCCTGTGGTTTCCAGCAACTGGTATTCGGAAGCATTATTGCCACCAAACATGGAGGCAGGGCATACATGGGCTAGGACCCACTAATAGAGCTATCCTCCCTCCGTGGACTGGTATATTCCTCTTTTTTTATTTTTTTTAATAATATTTATTAGAAATTTCCAATTACAACAAAATAAAATAAATAAATAAAAACATCCGAATTTAAAATCTTATTTTCAATAACATATTTCCAGGACTTCCCCTCCCCTCCCCCTCTTGTATTCCAATTCTTACAAATAAATTCAGCAAGTTCTTATCCCAGATTTTGAACTTATTATCATTAGCCCAGTTTTAAAAATATTTTCCCATCCCCTAAAATCGACCTGTTCCCTTCCACGCGTTCCCCCCTTTGATACACAATACAGATTAAAATAATCAAATATAATTAATTAGGATAAAATTATAAAATATAATTAAAATAATCAAATATAATTTTACGCCCTTTGGATTCCAAATTTCCCTCCCCCCTTTCCCGGTTGCGTTCCCAATGTTCATCAACGTCTGATGTCTTCCTGGAGCTCCCACATCTATCTAGACCATAGTCCTTTACCAGTCATCTTTAATTTGGAATGTCCAATCTTGGAAGGAGTCTATCTCAAAAAGGCCCATTTCTTCCATCCAGATTTTTATATTTAGGAGTAAAAACTCCAATTTTATTTCTTTAGACCTTTCAAATCTGAATGTCCCAAATGTTCCCACTTCCAACTTTATCCAATTCTTGTTGTTCTTGTTGTTCTTGTTGATCTCTCTCCTCCTTTTTTTTTTTTTCCTGCTCTCCTGCACAAATGTTCTAATTCCAAAAGCTTCTAATTCCTCTGCAGAGGCTCTGTTATTCAGGAACAAAACATTATGCCAAGTCCCTTCCATTCTTCAGTAGATAAATCTATTGTCTCCTTTAGTGTGTAGACCTCTGTAGACAAAATAGTGTTCCATTTCTGCAGTTTCCCAGGAGATAAAAAGTTCTATTCAGATTCCAAGCCAACAATACTTGTAATATCCCTCAGCTCCTCTAGGTGGATTGCAATAACTCAGTTCCCTTCCAGATCACGCCCACCAGTCAAAATAACTTGTTATTCCTTGTTTTAAACAATTTGTATCCAATTTATAACAAATGTAACCGGCAAAGTCCTCGTAACAAAGTTCTCATTTTTGTTCTTCCGCTTTGACAGCTCTTTGACAGCTGTCAAAACCTCTCTTTCTCTTCTCCCGGCGCTCTCACAAATCGCTCCCAGGATTCCGGGGGTGTGTGTGTGTTTTAGTTCAATTCCACTTTTCTCCTCCAGCTCAGTCTTATAATTTTCCATCGCGAAGTTAGTAACTTTGTCAAAATAGGGTTGCACTCAATCTTAGTTGTCAAATCCATTACTTTAACTCCTCTACAACAAGGGGGGGGTGACTTCCTTTTTGCGCCTCCCCCGCTCGCTCCGAATTTTTAAAAAATTTATCCCCCTTTTTAGTCCAGGTTCCAATTACTCACGGGTTATTCTTTTAAGTCCAAATTTTCAATAGAAGAAGTCAGCGCTCTCCGTCGAATGGCATGCGGCTTCGCTCGGCAGGGGAAGCGGAGGACTCAAAGCACCACCACCCCCTGTCACCCGTTCCGCAGCCTTTAAAAAGGCTCCTTCGCGGGTCGGGGGGGGCGCAAAAGGTGCCAGCCAAGTCACCATGTCCATGGGTTTCAGCGCCCATGGTTTTTGAGGGTCCCCGCGTCACCGGCGCGGTAAGACCCAGCCCCTGCCGGGCAGGCTCCCTCCGGAGCTCGGAGGGAGTCCGCCATTCGGCGATGGCGCCAACCCGGAAGTCCGGTATATTCCTCTTTTAAACCCATCCAGGTTGGTGGTCATCACTGCCTTCTGTTTATGTGCTGTGTGAAGAAGCACCTTTATCTGTCCTGATTCTGTGTCCAAGTTAAATACAGTGTGATGTCATTCTTATATTTTTATTATATGCACACACAGAGAGAGGGGGAAGGGAGATGTGGTAGAGATATCAAAATTTTATTGTGTATCATTTTTACCCCTCTAACAGTCATGGAGGATCCTGGGAACTGCAGTCATATAATTGAAGAGTTGGAAAGGACCATAAGGGTCATCTAGTCCAACACCTTGCAATGCAGGAATCTTTTTGCCCAACATGGAGCTTAAACCCATGACCCTGAGATTAAGAGTCTCATGCTCTATTGACTGAACTATCCCAGAAAGCTCCATGAGGTGCTAAGGGTGCTGGGAACTGTATCTCTGTGTGGTCAGCACCCTTAACTAATGTGAGTTCCCATGATTTTGCAGGGAGGCCATGACCATTAAAATGCTATAAGAGTGCTTTAAATATCTTGGTTGGATGTGTCCTGATCCATTCAGCAAATAGACCATTCAGTGGTGCCCATTTGGTTAAGCCAGAGCCTGAGCACCTTGTGGGTTTTCGTCTGTGCTGCTGAACACTTTTCTTGTTTCTGTAGCATTGTTTGCAGAGTACATCAGACCTGGAGAACATGGAATGCAGTGGCCCATCCCTGCTTATGACAAGCAGAGGATAAATTAATGTTATTGCCTGGTTGATGCATATGTGGGTACAGAATATTCTTCTTTTAATTGAGCTGGCTCTCTCTGTAATTGAAAAGCACAGCTAACACAGAGGCAAGACTCATCACAACAGCTTGTCCCCTGTCACAACCCTCTAGTCAAAGAACGTGAAGAACTCAAACAAAAATGGGAGACTCAGTGACATGGAGGAAAAGCCGGTTGATGCTGTCTGTGTGTGTTTGTGTGTGTGTGTATAATGTTGAAGTCATAGCTGTCAACTTTTCCCTCTTCTTGCAAGGAATCCTATTCAGAATAAGGGAATTTCCCTTAAAAAAAGGGGGAAATGTTGACAGCTATGTTTGAAGTACAGCTAATACCTGTGAAAATATGATCCCTGTAAAGTTGCCACCATATAAATGTTCTTTCTGCAAGTCAGCTTACAGTTGAAGGAGAAGGAGAAGTGCTGGATCACCACTGGTGCATAATTGGTCAATTGATGTTAGATGCTGATAAATATTGCATTTATTTGTCACCTTAACCCCCAAGGAGCTCAAGGGTAGCTTACATTGTTTTCCCCTTCCTCAATGAATCCCCACAACAGGTGTTTAAGCACGTGTGCAAACCAAGTTTATTCTCCGCAAAAAATAATCATTGGTCAATGTGAGATAGTAAGCCATTTCAGTTCTTGCATTTCAATGCTATTTGGTCTTAATTCCAACATTTCAACCTGCTTCACTCCTTTCAGTCACAACAAGAGCTCAGCTGGGTGGGATCAAAAGATACGCTCTAGGCTAGCAACATGCTTCCAACAGCAGACCGTCAGATGACTCCAGGAAATCAACAAGCAAAATATGAAGTCAACACCACCATGGTTTCTCACCAGTGGCCCACATCAAGTGGCATACCTCCTAGGAACATTTTGGCAGGATGTGGCTCTCTAGCTGTTGCTGGACTACAACTCCCATAACTATGACCATTGGCCACGCTGGCTGGTGGGAGTTGGTGTCAAACAACATCCAGAGAACCACAGCTTTTCCATCCTGACAAGTCAGGATCATGCTTTTTTGCCATTCTGTATCATAGCTAGTTGCCTCCTCTCTTCCCTGAATTAGTCTATAATCTCTTGAATCTCACAATCATGCCCATTGTGAATGATCTCAAGCCTTTTTTTTTTTTTGTAATCCTCTGCACCCTTTTGGCTCTGAGAAAAGGTCAAGTGGCCACTTCAGCTGAGTTGGTGTCTTTGATCCCCCTGCTCTCTTCCCAGCACTGCACTCCTTAGAAGTAGTTTCAGCACCTGATTTATTAAGAGGCGGGTGGGGCCAGGCAAGTCTGTCGCAATCCCCACGAAGATGATAATAAATCTGATCCTCATATCACAGGTGGTGCTGATGTTTTTGCCGGATTATGCTGAAGTTAGCAAATCAAACACAAATGTTTCTACCTTTCTTTTTAAAAAACACAATTATTTGTTTTTGCATGATGGGTGCTAGCAAACCAGGAGCGTGGTGGAGAACAGGTTTTGCAACACTTTTTCTTTTATAAAAAACACACACACTTCCATACTAATAAATTTTATTTTAATAAAAGAGGGGTCAAAGAAGCAATAGTCCAGCTATTTTTATGCCATGCTGTCTGGGTTCAGTTTTTCGTTAGCCCTTTAAAACACTGTCAGAGGCACAGATGTTTCCTTATTGGCAAAAAAAAGTAGTTACTTAGCTACTTAAGTAGTATTTTTAACCTGCTCTTCAGAGGGGGGGAAAGGCTGTCAGAGCAGCTTACAGAGATCATTAGTATAACAGTTCTTACCGTAAGGCCTACAGTCTAAAAGACGCAACACAAAAGGAAAAGGAAATGAGAGGGATGAGGTAAAAAGCAATCTCTGGAACTTGAGTATGGTTCAAAGTTTTTGTGAGTTTTCTTTCCAGGAAGAGAGGTAGGGAGCAAGTTCCCTGCAGCATCTCCTTCTCTGGGTAACTGACAAAGCCCAGTTGGTCTCCACCTTGCCATGATATTCTTCCCAGGAGGCAAGGGAACAGCTTTCTGGTGTGGCCTTTGGTACCTTGGCTCATGGCTAGGAAAATTCCATGCCATTAGGGCTCCCACATACCTTCCAACATTTGGGCAAAGAAAATCAGGACAGGGTGGCTGGAGAAGGAAGGAAGAGGCAGCGGAAGCAATGGCAGGGGGGGCTGCTTTGCTGGTGGCAGGACCCAGCAACGGGGAGCAGTGGCAACACCACTTGCCCACCACCTGACCCCACTTTGCCTTACCTATTATAGTATAGAGTTCTCTTAATCAGGCACTTTCTATGATAAAGACAGAATCCATGGTAGTGGCTGTCCTGGCAAAATAGCGACAGTTGGAGTGAAGAAGGTATTGTGTGAAGAAGGTCTCAGGTTCAATCTCTAGGTTGGGTTGAGAGAAACACCTGCCTGAATGAAAACATGGAGAGTTGCTGCCAATCAGTGTAGACAATACTGAGTAAGATGGACCAATGGTCTGACTCAGTGTAAGGCAGCTTTCTATGTTCCTATTCTAATGCAATGCTGCACATTAAGTGAAAGGGCCGTGGCTCAGTGGTAGAGCATTTGTTCTGAATGCAAAAGGTCTCAGGTTCAATCCTCGGCATCTCCACGTAGGGTTGGGAGAAACTTAAGTCTCTTGGACATGGAGAGCTGCTCTCAGTGTCAGCAGAATGCCCTCCTTGGAACAAGGAAGCTTGAGAGAGCAGGCAGGGAAGAGTGGCAGATGAAGATGACAGATTATATGGGACTGGCAGAGATGACTGGCAGAATCCGAGACCAGGACAACGAGACAGTGGAAGAAGATTGGAAGAAGTTCAAAGACTATCTTAATAAACATTATAAAATTAATGAAGGTTAAAAAGATATGGGTTTAAAAATTAGTGGTTTGCAGGGGGCGTTGATTAAGGAAAAAGAATAGAATTATCAAAAACTATGGGAAATATGGGAATGGATTTGCTGATAAGATAAATGAGATTAGAATACAGAAGGGGGAGGTGTGAGGAGGTCGGGGAAATTAGGTTTAGAAAATAAGGTTTGAATTTATACTTGTTTTTGGTTTGTTGGTTTATGTATGCTTTTATTGTTGTCTGTGTTTATATGTGTTTATTTGAAACTTTAATAAATATCATTTAAAAGAAAAAGAAAAAGAGAGAGAGAGAGAGCAGGCAGGGAAAGCTAGAGGATGGAAATAAACTTTGGAAACTGAGGTTGTCATATAACATATAGTATATATTAGGCTTACAATTTACACAGGGGGTGGTTTACATTCTGTGGATCACTCCTAAAGTCAAACTCATGTATAGTCAAGACCTATTGGGTTCAGTGGCGGGTGGGGTTGCCAAAGTCATTTTTCCCAGAACCCCACGCCCTTTTAATTTTATTTTTAAAATATTGTCACATGTGTAAAGCTGACTGTGCATACGTTAAATGCACACAAGTTGTATATAAAAGGCAAGAGTCTGGTTAAAGGAAATGTTGACTGGAGAATGCATTCAAAGCTCCAGTGTCCTTACCTGGGAGTAAGCCACAATGAAGTCAATGGGGTTTACTTTTGAGTAAACATATATTGGATTGCACTAATTTTCTAATCCTCTTTTCCCACAATCTAAGCTATTCTTGCAAACACCTTAACTCTGTACCCATCTAAGTCAACTCCACTCCAACCACCTGTTAGGCAAGATTTTGCAAGTGCAGTATCAATGTCACCTCCCTACAGTTATCTTCCTTTGCTCCTGTTACACTTTCTCCTCTTCTTTGCACTGATAGCTACACCACTGAAAGCGACCTCCTTCATTTCCAGACAGATCTGCTTTTATGTCTTTCTATCCCCATCTCATTGTTCTTCAAACTCCCCTCCCGCTTTACGTATACTTTGCCAACATTTCTCCAGCGGATATTGCGTGTATTTCTCTAGTTCGTGGATGGCTAACTGGTGGCACTGAAAGTTTTTATTATTTATTTCATAGAATTTATGTACTGCTCAATTGCAAGAAGAAGAAGTAGAAACCTCAAAGCAGCTTATAGAAAGCAATTACAAGATTCAGAAAATTAAAACCAGCTGTAAACTAAAAACACATCAGCATTGTGAGATGTTTGGAATATATTCTAGATATATTCTAGATATCTGTAAAAGCTACTGAATAAATTGTTCTGCAACTCTACAGGCATTCCAGCATGGTGTTGTCTTCGCTCAGCAGTGGTCAGGGATGATGAGAGTTTTAGTCCCACAACTTCTGCACAGCCACATGTTAGCCACCTCTATTCTTGGCTGACGCAGCTCCATGCATGCCTGTTCATCAGTTGAGAACAGCAGCACCAAGTGGTGACCTGCGTATGCCAATGGTGCATGAATGGGGTCTTTGGTGCAATTCCACATCACTTTATATGTAAACCATTTTAGAGGAGATGCTTCACACAAGTCTGGGTCAAATGTTGAAGCATGGTGGTGAGGAATGAGGGCATCAGCATTTCCCAATTATTGTCTGAAAGGGGGGATAAAAAGTGGGAGGGAAGCTAATAAATAAAACAATAGGAGAAATGTTTTGGGGGTTTTTTAAGCAGTGTACTGACACAGAAGTGTGACAACATTCTCCTTAGAACACTGTTATGATTATGATTATGATTAAATTTATTACCCTCCTTCACTGGCAAGTCCCAGGATGGGTTACAACAAATTAAAATTTAGAATTAAAAAGAATGGATAGTCACAGCTGTCTCTGTGTGCAGCTGAATGTAGTAGTAAAAGCCCCAACTTTGTTTTAATGTATGGTGGCCCGAGAGATCCTCTCAAAACTTGAAGATGAGATCCCAGTATTCAAAAGAAATAAAATGGTAAATAATCCCGCTACACACTTTCTTGATGCTCTCCAATTTTGTAGTCTTGATTTTTTAGCTGGTGAGTTTAACCTGCTTTCCTTGCCTCTTTCAAGATTGGCAGCTGATTTGCATTTTAGAAATCTCATAAACAGCACCATCAGAGGTATTCATCCCATATTGGAAAGAAAATATGTCATCAGCGAGTGACTGAATAGAAAAGTTCTGGTCTGTGGACAATAGAGAGTGAATGGAACGGGTGATCTGGTTTACCTAGAACAGGATTGTCAACATGGTGCCCTTCAGGTGTGGACTACAACTCCTATCATCCCCAGCCAGTGTGGCCAATGAACTGGGATTATGGGAGTTGTAGTCCAACAGCATATGGAGGGCACCCCCTTGGCTACCGCTGGGCTAGAGCCCTAATCTATAGTGTCATTGACATCTATATTAATACAGGCCTAGAACATGGTATCCGCTTCCTCACTCTTTTCCGGTTGTTTGGTTTGTGGCAATAAGGAAAGCCAAAGCTACGTTTGAAACATACAAGAAACTGACGTGCTGAAATTTAACAGCCTTCCCCAGGTCTCAGTTGCTGTTTGTGCAAATTAGTATCCAGGCCACTTTACAAGTGTATATTCTTTGCCCAACAGATGCTATTCCTGTCTCTGGTGTAAATAACATAATGAGACAAAAAGTATGGCATGGTGTAAGCCATTTCATAACAAAAAGAGGGGGTGGGGAGACACCGGGTGAAGAAATAATTAAATCAACCTGTTTGAAACAATGCTGGAGACTTGAGCGATATACCATTACACGTTCCTGGGAAGAAGAAGAAGACGAGGCGAAGAAGAAGTGGGGAGGGGAAACCACAGCCAAGGAAGTGGAGAATGTTTAGCTGCCAACGTCAGAAGCAAGGGGATAACATTACTCGCTCAGTAGCTTTGACTTTGGCACCAACTTGAGTGTCACAGTATTAAAACAAAAAAATGTTGCAGCTAACATAACATTGCAGACAAAGAACAGATGATGCAGCTCTTCTGCCATCCATCATGAGCGGCGTTTCCAACTCCGGGGCTTCTACCGGCGCTGACATTTCAGACAAAGTATGTGTCAACCATATTAAATAATATACCAAGCTGCGGGTTATTAAGTGTGGGGTAACTTGACCACAGCAATTAAAGAGAGATTAAAGTATAAGGATCAACGGGCTGTGTGGCGTGCACCACTTTCCCCAGCAACATGTGGGAGCCTTGAATATTTCAAAGTGTAGAAGCCACATCAGAAAGCAAAAGATTAGTCAGTCAAAATCTATTTATTTTTCCCTCCCCTATTCTGACTACCATCTCCATGCAGCAGACACTCTCGAATACTACTTGGTCATTATCATTGTTCTGGTTATTATGCATATACATAAAAAGGCAACTAAGACTGCAGTCTTAGAGACACATACCTGAGTGCCACTGAACTGAATGTGGCTTACTTCCATGTGAACACATGGAAGAGAGGGATGGGCAAATCTTTTGGTTTCCATTTCTCTCCATTTCTCACTGTTCCATTCTTAAGTTCAGTTCTCCACATTTCCACATCACTGTGATTTAAAATTGAAGTCCTTGCGGAAATTCATCAGTCTTTTTGTGTGAATTTCCCCTAATATACGTGTGTTTGCAAAGCAATGTCCCTGAATAAAATTCATTTTGGAATGTTCTTTCCCCTAATGTGTGCATTCTTATGCATGCTTGACCCCCAAATGTGTTCATTTGCAGACATTGTTTGGCTGGAACAGTCACAGACAAGTGTGTTGTGAAAGGTGGTGGTTCGCAGATTGTTTAAGAAAGTGTGGATTTGGCAATTTTACCCTTAAACCAATAGCTGCTAGCCACAATAGCCATGCTCTACCTCCACAGTTGGCTCTTCTTAAGCTCTTAAAAGTGAACTGTAAAAAAATTCTCCTCCATCCTTAACCTAAGAACATGAGAAGAGCCTGTTGGATGAGGCCAGTGGACCATCTAGTCCTGTACCCTGTTCCTCATTGGCCAGAAACCTGCAACCAGGAGCTGAGCACAAGAGACCTCCTGGGGTTTCCAGCAACTGGTATTCAAAAGCATTGTTCCCTCTGACTGCGCATAGCCATCACGGCTAGTAGCCTTTGATAGCCCTCTCCACAAATTTGTCCAATCCTTCTTTAAAGCCATCCAAGTTGGTGGCCATCACTGCCTCCTGTGGGAGCTCATTCCATAGTCTAACTATGTGCTCCATGAAGAAGTCCATCTTCCAACATTCACTCCTGTTAGATGGATGTTCTAGTGTTATGAAAGAAAGGAATCTTTTCTCCATCCACTTTCTCCATATCATGCATAGATGTTTCTCCATTCCCACAATGGCCTTCATTGACAGTGTCCCTGTATGTTGCTGTCCTGTCCATTCCAACTGCAGCTCTTCATCTTCTCTCAGTAATTTTATTGGGCAGAAGGGGAGTTTAGAGCCCTTCACGGCTTTTGTTCGAAGCGGTTGTAATGGGATGGGGTAGATTAATACATCACCTCTAGAGCAAGACAATAAGAGTCCCAGCATGTGACATATTTCATTTTTCCTCTCACTTTATTTTATTTATTTTTTAACAACCAAGCTGTAAACTCCTCAATAATGAGATTTGTAATGGGAAACGCTGAGTCTCCTTTTACTCCAGCGGCCTGAACTTTCTGCTATAATAAGCTATTTTTATCGTTTAAGTGATTACACCTTAGAAAATGACTGATGGTGACATAACTCCTGAGTTTAATGAGAGGAAGTCTTAAATGGCTCAAACTGATATTATAGCTGTTTAAACAGATGAAACAACAACAAAAAATATTATTATTATGAGTGGGAGGGAGAGTGTGTGTCGGGTGAAGGGCAGAACACTCTGCAAATAAAATTATTATATACTGATAGTTTACAGCTAGCCATAACAGCAGATGAGACCATATATTACTGTTCTTTGAAAAACATGGTGGTTAACCTCTAAATCTTAATTAAAAAATCAATGAATGCATTCATAGAAATGAGTGCTAAATAAATACACCCCAACTAAAAGCCAAGCAGCACATTTAGCTACCATTTTAAGAAAAATGATTTCTCTGCCTCACTTGAAACCTGGTACACATTTTGTAACAGGGGTGATGAGACTTTGCCCTCCAGATATGGGGCTTTGGGTACATTCACATGACAGTTTATCCCATTTTACCAACATTCCCCTGTTAATTTTCACATTATATTTGAGCTTTCACACAATGCAAAAGCTGATTCTAGAAATATAATGGAATACAGTGCAAGTATACTGCTCATTTCCACATTATTTGCCAGTGGGTTTTGTGGGGTTTTTTCAAATAGCAAATATACATACATGTGCTATATTCCACTCTATTTCTCTCAAATAACCATGGGAACTGTAGTTTATTAAAGGTGCTGGAAATTGTAACTCTGGCCCCCATCTTGACTACATGTTTAAAGCACTCTTACATCACTTTAAACAGTTATGACTCCCCCACCCCAGAAACTTGGGAAGTGTAGTTTGTTAATAGTACTGAGAAATGTGAGGAGACCCCTATTCCCATCACAAGCTACAGTTTCCACAGTGGCTTCACAATCAATCCCTCTTCCCAGTGAATTCCGGGAATTGTCATTCTGGGTGGAGAACAGGGGATACTCAATGCCCTTAACAAATTTTAGCTCCAGGATTCCTTGGGGGATGCCACAACTGTTCAAGTGGCTACCTGAAGGACAGCACCGAGGGCCTTCTGGAGGTTCCCTCACTGCGAGAAGTGAAGTTACAGGGAACCAGGCAGAGGGCCTTCTCAGTTGTGGCACCCACCCTCCCACCAGATGTCCAAGAAATAAACAACTATCTGACTTTTAGAAGACACCTGAAGGTAGCCCTGTTTAGGGAAGCTTTTAATATTTGATGAATTATTGTATTTTAATATTTTGCTGGAAGCATCCCAGAGTGGCTGGGGAAACCCAGCCAGATGGGTGGGGTAATAATAATAATAATAATAATAATAATAATAATAATAATAATAATAATTAGTGCTTTAAATGTAAGGTGGTGTGGATGTGACTTAAAACAGCAGCATAAATGCTGAGGCCTACTGCATACCCTCCAACATTGATCCAATGATACAGTATATAAAAACACAATAAAACATTAAACTTTTTTTTTTTTTTTAAAAAAACCCTTTCCTATACAGGATTGCCTTTGGACGGTTCAGGAGGTCAGATAACTCCATAGCCTCCAACATTTCTCCGCTGAAAATAGGAATGTCCTAAGGAAAAGTGGGACATTCTGGGATCAAATCAGAAACTGGGATGGCTTCTCTAAATCAGGGGTACCCCTGGAAAATAAGGACATTTGGAGGGTCTGATACTGCATAAGACAGACTCTTCGTCGGATCACAAGGCAATCACTACAGTCATGTCTGTGTTTATTTTGGGCTCTGGCTTTATATCCTGAATGCAAATTCTTAGCAATTCTAGAACTCGAAAATCTGGGTGAAAAATGAAAGCTTTGGGGCCCTGTGGGCTTTCAGAATTTCATCTGAACGGTGAAGGCTTGTCTGTCTCTTCATTTCTCAGCCTGTTTGTTTCTCATCTCACTCCTCGGCTGACCTCTGGGGAACATCGGATCACATGGAACGACAAGCAACCTGCCATCCATGCAAATCTTCAAGCTACTTAAAACTATGCCTGCAACAGCAGGATCCAAATAATAGACACAGCTCACAAAATGGTTCCAAAGATAGCAGTGGGATGAAGGCAATAGGAGGCCCTTTTCCCAAAAGTTCACATTGTCTCATGCAGTAAACGTGTGGATACATGCAACCTTTGAGGTAGAGAGCTTCAGGACCAGGGGACGAATGCAGCCCTCTGGTATGTCTGTCTGGTCCTCAGGAGTTTCTCCAGGCCACAAACTCCTCTCCCCCAGCCATACTCCAGCACTTGTGAATCACAGGTATATTGTCTTAGAACAGGTGACATTGAGCACCAGTGGCTTCTCAAATGTCACCATCACCTGAGGCAGCCCTCTAAACCTAATGGATAAACCAGAGCTTTAATCTGGCTTATTTAGACTCATGGGTTGGATGTTTTCTGACCCTGGTTCAGGAGGTGTGGATCAGGTCTGGCTCATCTTGGAATCACACCCGTAAAACATCCCTCAGGTCCATTCATGGCCTCTGAAAATTGTGTGTACGTGTTAGATTTTCACTTCTGAAAAACCTTTCTCTTGTCAGTTAGCACATTTACATCTCTTTAACTCTTCTTTAATGCCTTTTATTTTCCTCCTTCCCTCCCTCTTTCTTTCTCTCTCTCTCCAGCCTTTTTGAAGCACATGCCTTCGGGAATAACTTCAGAGACCTGGATTTTTCCTGGGTAACTGACTAATAAATACATCACCATAATTACAAACTTCAATGAAGAGGCTTTATTTAAAGCAGCTTTATTTGCATATGGAAAATATTGTTGTTTTTAAAAACAACAAGTAAAAAAAATATGCAACAGCATTTATATACCACTTAATCGTCAAAATCCCTATCTGCTATGTATGTATGTATATGTATCTTGTAGAACTCCTGATTTTATTTTGGAACGTTTTTAAGCTAACGTGTGTGTGTGTGTGTGAGAGAGAGAGAGAGAGAGAAAGAGAGAGACCAATGAAATCGTATATTAAAAACAAGTTAGCCTAAAAACATTCCAAAATAAAATCAGGAGTTCTACAAAGTACATCACAATAATGAAATTACATATTAAAATACATGCGAAATATACATGGCTATATAGTCTTGCTTAACCAAAAGCATTTTTAGCAGATGCCAAAAACAATATGGTGAAGGCTCTGACCTAATATCAAGGGGCAAGGACTTCCAAAGTATCTGTGAAGCCACACTGGAAGATTGATTCCTTTGAAGTATGGAACAAGCATTATGTGGTATGTTTTGTGTGTGTGTGTGTGTGTGTGTGTGTGTGTGTGTGTGTAGCAACTTGCAAAAGGGAAGAGCCAACATACATAGACGCCAGCCTAAACACACACACATACACACACCAGACACAAAAATGCAATCTTTTAGGAAATATCTGAAGCTACCAACTTCTATATGTTTTTCTTCACATGATGAATTTACTTTTCTGTGACCTCTCTTTAGTCTGAAACTGAACCTGGGACAGCACTAGCTGACCCTAAACATTTAGTTACATTAATCATGGGGTGGGTGGTGTAGTGGATTTCTTTTATTTCTTTTATTTTTTGGACTCTGAGCACCCTCAACAAAAGACATTTTATCCACTGGACATTGATCAAAACAGGTATCTCCAGATCACAGGACATTAATCACTTTCCCGATTATCAGTTCCGCCAGTAGAATATGTAAATGGGATGGCTGTCAGCGATAAAAGGAAGTGGAATTTATTTTCCAGTGGAGCCCATCTGGAACTGTTGATACCATCTTCCCTAAGACAGTAGAGGTGTAGAGATAAATTCTTTGCATTCGTGATGCTGGCTGGCTTGCTGACAGACCCCCGCCACCCCCGCCTCCCTCAAAGAAATAATGATGTCCAAGTGCAATTAAACGAAAGCTCACAGAAGAGTGTTTGCGCAGCGAGGTGGGAGTTTCAGTCCCTGGAACGATTTGCTGACCTGCTTGCACAGTTAGAAAAAGAGGTTTGGGGCTTTAAAAGAGAGGGGGGGACAGCGGTGATGTTTCCTGAAAGCTCTTCTAATTCTTCTGGAGCCTCAAACGTTTGGAGGGAATGCAGCTCCTTCCTGTGCCAACCCCCACGCCCAGCTGTGATATCTTTGCCTCGTGGCTAAGGACGTGTAACTGCAACGCTCGGAGGAGAAGGCTCCCCATGGCAGATGACAGACCCTTTGGACATATTCATAAGACAGCAATTCTCACGTAGGAAACACAGAGCTTGTCGGGATGCTCTGCTGAACATCTTGAGACACGTGTGCAGCATTTATGCTGAATCACCTGTTGGAGCAACAATTGCACTTTTGCTACCTGGCCAAGTTTAAGGTTTCACTATTAGCAGTGCTAGAGGACAAGATGGTTGGACAGTGTTCTCGAAGCTACAAACATGGGTCTGACCAAACTGCGGGAGGCAGTGGAAGACAGGAGTGCCTGGCGTGCTCTGGTCCACGGGGTCACGAAGAGTCGGACACGACTAAATGACTAAACAACAACAAAATTAGCAGTGCTTTTTTTCTATTAAAAAAATGTTTAGGGGTCCTCTCATTATCCTGCTCATATTGAAATACAGTGGTACCTCAGGTTACATACGCTTCAGGTTACATACGCTTCAGGTTACAGACTCAGTTAATCCAGAAATATTACCTTGGGTTAAGAACTTTGCTTCAGGATGAGAACAGAAATCGTGCTCCGGCGGCGCAGCAGCAGCGGGAGGCTCCATTAGCTAAAGTGGTGCTTCAGGTTAAGAACAGTTTCAGGTTAAGAACAGACCTCTGGAATGAATTAAGTACTTAACCTGAGGTACCACTGTACTGTCCCTCAATGAGGCCAAACTTAGCTTCACAAAATGTTTAGGAATATGTGTACCCCCAGAAAAAAAGCACTGGGTATTAGTACATAAAGCAGCTTAGGAAATACCTACCTGTGAGATTGCCTTACACTGTATGTGTCCACTTGACCAGTTTGCAGAACTGGCACTGTTATAGATGCTACATAATACTCATTTCAGATTGGCAAGAAATTTTTATTTATTTATTTTTAGTGTGCCAGCACCATACCCTCCAACATCTATCTGATGAAAATTGGGATGTCGTCAACAACAACAACAATTTTATTATTTATACCCTGCCCTTCAGACTGGGTTGCCTCAGCCACTCTACGTGGCTTCCAACATATATAAAAACATAATAAAACATTAACCATAAAAAAACCTCCCTCTTCAGATGTCTTCTAAAGGTTGCATAGTTACTTATCTCTTTCACTCAGATGTTGCATAACTCCCATACCCTCCAACATTTCTCCAATGAAAATAGGGGCGTCCTAAGGAAAAGCGGGGCATTCCAGGATCAAATCAGAAACAGGGACAGCTTCTGTAAATGTGGGACTGACCCTGGAACATGGGGATACTTGGAGGGTCTGCAGCACCCACACTTTGGAACTCCCTGCCTATTGATATCATTGTGCTGCTTTTGACACCTGCTAAAAACAGACTGCAGGCTGTGGGGTCACAAGTTTGAACTCTCCCCTTGCAGGTAGAAAACTAGGAGATAGTGGCCTGAGATATATGGATTGTATCCAAATATATTCTACGCTGAATAACCCACTGAAATGAATAAACATGACTGTTAGGTCTATTAATTTCAACAGGCCTACTCCAAGTTAGGGGTGAGTGGGTAATTCAATTCAGAGTACATTTTCTGCTTTATATTTTAGTGGGATGGGGTGGAGTTGGGTCGCAGAGCTACAATTCCCAGGGTGGTTTAACAGTCAATTCCTCTTCCCAGGGAACTCTGGGAATTATATATCTGTGAGGGGAACAGGGGCTTCCTCTCAGCACCTTTAACAAACACCAGCTCCCAGAATCCTTTGGGAAATGCCATGACTTTTTAAAAGTGGCATCATGATGCTTTAAATCAGGCTTCCTCAACCTCGGCCCTCCAGATGTTTTGAGACTACAGTTCCCATCATCCCTGACCACTGGTCCTGCTAGCTTGGGATCATGGGAGTTGTAGTCCAAAAACATCCGGAGGGCCAAGGTTGAGGAAGCCTGCTTTAAATGTATGGTGTTGATGCTGCCAAAGAGGAGGTGTCCTACACTGGACCTCCTTCTCCAAGGATCGATCTGTCTCTGTGGCCTTCAAGAAACAAACCTGATGGCTTGTATAGGAAGGGCCTAGCTCAGCTGGCAGAGCATCTGCTTTGCATGCAGAAGGTCCCAGGTTCAATCCCTGGCATCTCCAAGTAGGACTGAGAGAGACGGCTGCCTGAAACCCTGGCGGCCCACTGCCAGTCCGTGTAAACATTAATGAGCTGGATGGACCAACAGACTCAATATAAGGAAGCTTCCCATCTTCCCTGCAACACAACACTATCCCAGGTACCACAGGATTGCAGGCTTAAGCTATAGCCATGTTGCTTGGAAAATGTGTCCTTTCTTCCTTTGTCGCGGGCGCTATTCAGTTGGGTGTCCTACCACTCCCACTTTCTCCTATGTAGGCATGGATTTACCAGCTGAAAACATCAATATTTCAGGGTCAGCATGAATGAGTAAATAAAATACAGGATAAACCCCAAGCTTTCCCCATTTCTCTATAAAATAAAAATTATCTGACTTACACACTTCCAGCCATCACTTTAAACCCTGATTGTATTTGCCGACATCTTTAAGATAAAGAAAAGGTAAATAGGTCTGGAAACGTTCATGTATGTAAACTCACTTATTTAAAAGGTACTATAAATATCAAGATGGGCTTGTTGTTGGCCTGGAGTTGTTTGTTTGCTGGTTTGTTTTTAGAGGAATCACACACATGCATAATGAATGAATTTCGCCCTTGGATAACTTCCTGAGTCTTCTCTTCGTTTAGTATGGAGGAACCAGTGCTTTTCATAATGAAAGGCAGAATTATCACATGGTGTAATTCCTAGCTTTATCACTGCCTCGTAGTGCCCTAAAGCTGTCATCAAAATGTTAAAATTGCACTTGCTTCAAGGATCTCTCAAATACAGAGAGCTACGTGTGTGTGGATTTATTACCTTCACCAGAAGTAGAACAAGCTTAACATCCATTATTTGTAAACATTTTAATTATTCCACCATGAAGATGTAAATCAAGTTGTTGTTGTTTTTTAAAAAAATACTGTTTCCAGACTTTTAAACACCAACAACTCATATGCTAAAAGTTATTCTTATCAAGCATCATCATCATCATCATTTTCCTGCCATCTCTCATTAAGGCTTCTGGTGAGCATTAATATTTATACAGCTATGTTGGGCATTACGGCAATCCTGTAAAGTAGACTTATTTCAAATTTGTATAGAAAGAAACTGTATCCAACAAATCTATAAGTTGTTGGGGGTTTTTAAGTTATAATGCAGTTAGATCACATCTACATCATACATTTGAAGCACATGACTTCCCCCCAAAGTATCCCAGGAACAGAGTTTATCCCTCACAAATGTACAATTCCCAGCACCCTTAACAAACTACAGTTCCCAGGATTCTTTGGGGGAAGCAATGTACTAGTGTGGAGGTAACTTTATTCTGCACATGATGCTAGTGACATCCATTCTTTGGTCCAAGCCGGTATTTCAGAATGCCTTGGGTTTTTGACACGTTGCTCAAACTCAGAATCCATGCTAGACTAGGAGGACAAGGGAACATTCTAGAAGGAAGAAGAGGAGTGGCTGTATAGAGTACTGGGAAAGAACCTGAGCAATACATTCTGCATCTGTTAAGCATAACCCACATCCAGATTCTTATTCCCATGTATTCAAGGCCTTCTGGCTCCTGCATTGAGGATGTGGGGACGTCAAGATGGCTAGCAGCAATCCATAAAAATACACACACATGGATCATCATAGCTAAAACAGCAGTCAACCAAGATCAAAGAAGCAGCAAAATCAGAGAGAACTGTGTGCAATTAAGGAAAGGACTTAACTCTCCAGAGCAAAAGCATGTTGAGATGATGGGACCTTGCAATCTCTTGTATATAAAAACAAGTAAGAAGGCAGCCAATCAGGATCCCAAGCAGAAAATTCTAAAAGATGGGAGTCACCACCAAAAAGGCTTTGTTCCACAAACACACCTACCATTCCTTAGTTGGCAATGAAAGTTCTGAGTGGTTATACAAGTATCTGGGGCTTTACACAGTTGACATTTCTATTTTGTACTTCATCTTTTGTAGTACAGAGTTGCTCTGGTGGGTTCCATCCAAACAACATCGAGTGTTATTATCCTTGCCACCCATTACCCTTGCACTTTTCTCTGCTTCTGGTTTGTCTAAATATAGTTTCATACAGTGTGATGCACATTCATTATAATATGGAATCAGGTTGGAAGCCTCAGGCTACAGTAGTTCTTCCAAAGGATCACATAGGCAGGGCATGCAGCAAGTGTGAAAGCCATGATATGTACCTCCCAAGATCTGACACATTTATTATTCTCTATTAGAATACAACCATGTGAAAGATGTAAAGGTAAAGGTAAAGGTACCCCTGCCCGTACGGGCCAGTCGTGTCCGACTCTAGGGTTGTGCGCCCATCTCACTTAAGAGGCCGGGGGCCAGCGCTGTCTGGAGAAACTTCCGGGTCACGTGGCCAGCGTGACGAAGCTGTTCTGGCAAGCCAGCACCAGTGCAGCACACAGAAACGCTGTTTACCTTCCCGCTATAAAGCGGTACCTATTTATCTACTTGCACTTGGGGGTGCTTTCGAACTGCTAGGTGGGCAGGAGCTGGGACCTAAAGACGGGAGCCCACCCCGCCGCGGGGATTCGAACCACTGACCACACGATCGGCAAGTCCTAGGCACTGAGGTTTTACCCACAGCGCCACCCGCATCCCATTAGAATACAACCATGTGAAAGATGGAAGCTGCCTTATACTGAGTCAGATGTATCTATTGTCTACGCTCACTGGCAACGACTCTTCAGAATTTCAGGCAAGGTTCTCTCTCAGTCCTACCAGGAGATACCAGGGATGGAACTTGGGATCTTCTGTGTGCAAAGCAGATACTCTTCTACTGAGTGATGACTTTTCTCCAATGTTCATCAGGATTCATTAGCTCTGGCAATGGAAGGGAGGTGGGGGGGGTCATTACAGAATTCATTGTGTAATGAGATAAAGGTGTGGGGGGAGATCATGGGGGGTGAAGGATTCATCACATCAGAATCTCAGAGGTTAGATGCACTCCTGCCCTTCTTCAAAACTCCTGTCCAGACATGTGGTAGTATTCAGTTAACTTTTATGCAATGTACCGGTAAATGTTATTTCATTTCAGTGGGTCTACTTTGAGTAAAACGTAGCTGAATACTACCCATGGATTCTTCATTTCAGGGCCAACCCAAGACATGTGGGTAGCTGATCAAACCGGCAACTGGAACCCATCTATGTTTGTGATGGTTTGTCATCTTCCACTGCTCCTGAAGGCAGCAGGTTCATTTAAGAGGCACCGGGAAAGTCATGTGGCACACACACCTCTGTCCCCTAACATCTTTCCACCTCGCCCCACCCACCAGCACTTCCCACCTGAAGTGGTTACCTCATTCTACCTAATGGTAGGGCCAGCCCTGTTTAGTCCCATGAACGAAGTTCAGCATTGAGATGCAAGACTCTAATCAGTCAGAAACTAAGCTTGGCATTAAGAGAGAGAGAGGGGGGGGGGGGGAGAGAGAGAGAGAGAGAGAGAGAGAGAGAGAGAGAGAGAGAGAAGCATCTTATAATCTCAAGCAAATTAGGTTCTTCAAACACAGGCAAGTATATTGGGAGGAACACTTAGAAGTAATTGCTGGAGAGGTAGGTGGCAAGAGGCACATCTTCTGAGACATTGAAGAATGGAAGTAAATGGGAGTGAATGAACAAATTAATGATTAAGGATGATTTTCCCCCACCCTGTTCTGGAAGCTCCGTCCAGCCTGCCCTCTCAGCTTCAAGCAATCTTTCACTGTCAACATATGCCAAGAAATTGATTCAATTAAGATTAGGAGCCTCCGGGTTGGGATGGGGGGGATTGTGCACAAAAAGAAATGGCTTCACTGTGGATGAGCATTTCCTCTCTCTCCTCTGCTCCAACAGTGACCCACAAGGTCCAAGAATGACCTAATTATAATGGATCATCAGGTAAATCTTGGTGACCAGCTCAGAAGATAAACAAAACTAATGGCCATTTATATTTCAAGCACTGGGGCTTTTCGAGGGGCACATGCACTCACACGCAGGCTCACATTCCAAAATAATGAGTTCTATCAGCCATTGGAACTTCCAGGAGAAAGAGTGGGGTACAACTCAAATAACTATGGAGATCGATTGTTTTTAAGACAATGGTCAATTCAGGATTTGTACTAGGGATGGACATATCACAGCCATGTAAAAGTTGCAGGTCTTTTCCATCTTTTTCCCGCATTAATCCTCAATTTAAAGCAAAATATGCCCCTAAATTTGTATCTACATAAATATTTTATAATGTATTACATAATATTGTACCTCATATCACTAGATATGTATTTATATGTGTATTTTATCTCAATCTACACGTTCTTAAACAAATTTTATCTAAAATACACATTTTAGAACACAACTTGGTATATTTTTCTTAACCAAGAACTGTGTCACCATTTCTGAGAATTACAAAATCTGAAGGATGTGCATTCTAATCCATACATTAGTCTGGGAGATGTGGGTCAGTGTGGTTTGCCTTGGAATTCAAAGACATCAAATGCCTCAAGGATTTCCCATTTATACTGTGGTCCCAGAGAACTGGGTTTTCAGAATTCACAATGAATTACAGGCCTTCTAAAAGTACATATATAGTGAGCCTATATGTGCCTACAGTGTTATCATGTCTACTTTCTCCATCTCTGCTCTCCACAAGTTGACCAGCTCTTTATGCACTGAAGTTATGAATCAGAGCTAGATTAAGTCTCATGGGTAATCAGTTGGGCCTATTCTGCCTCCAAGAGTACT
The DNA here is from genome assembly GCF_964252035.2 of Podarcis erhardii. NCBI lineage: Eukaryota > Metazoa > Chordata > Lepidosauria > Squamata > Lacertidae > Podarcis > Podarcis erhardii. Next base: position 39,864,648 of record NC_138511.1, read on the forward strand.
TAGGAACATGGAGACTTGTGCAGTGGTACACCTAAAGAAGTCGGTCCAGTTGATGAAGAACATCATTTGAGACAGAGCTCACTAGAACTGGTCGTCTTTTCTAGGGTTCAGGCTTGGAAATCATGATAAAAGAAGTTACTCAGATCACATTTAGAGTGCCTATTCCAGGCATGGGGAACCTAGTACCATCCATATGCAATTGAGATTCCAACTCCCAACAGCCCCAGCCAGCATGGCCAATGGTTAGGGATGATGGCAGTCCAACAACATCTAGAGAACCAAAAGTTTCCAGTCCTTGCTCTAACCCCCACTAAACCTCAAAATATCTCAGGTTAGAGCAGGAGTCAGTAAGGCTTACCTTGCCTGGGCCAGTTCACTGCCGTGAGGCCCCCTCCATGGGCCAGTGATTTCGGCACCGCTTGGTGAGTCCTGCACCGTGCTGCACTGGTTTAGCACAGCACGTGGGGACTCACCAAGCGGGTGGCTTGATTCGGGGGAGCTCGGGGGCCAGTAAAACGACCCCTGTGGGTCGCTTGTGGCCCATGGGCCTTAGGTTGCCAACCTCTGGGTGCAAACTGTAAGGAATTAAATTAGATTTCATTTGGGTTTTTTAAAAACAAAAACTATGTGGACCCTCCAACTAGATCAGACTAAAAGGTCTAACTAGTCAGGTACCCTGTCTCAAACTGTGGCCATGAAGATGGCTCTTAGCATATTGTGAAAGCAACCGTTCTCCCTTGTTGTCCTCAGAAACAGAGGTGTCCTGCCTTAAATCATGGTGGTTCTATCTAGCTGTGTCTGTTAATAGTTGTTGATCCAACCAATCCCCCATGAATCTGTATAATTCTTAAAAAGAAAAAGCCCTCTAACTGAAGTGGCCATCACTATACCAACCATTAATGACCATCCAGAAATAAAGAGCCAACCAGTCCCAAAATATGAAATTAAGCAGACTTGTTGAGCAGATGAATCTTCTCAAACACCACCCAAAAGCATTTCTATCAGTGCTTTTGGGGCAGCTGCAATTTCTCAAAAGAGATGGGCCTTGTGGAGTCCTCCCTCCATTCACAATTCATTTTTAAAGAGTCCTAACAATTTTATGTCCCTTAAGGATCACCCCCTTTGTGTGCTGGATTGCCAATCAAGGATCACTTAATGACAAAACAGAATAATTTAATTCCTATTCAGCGGACAATGCCCAGAATTGCTCAGTTAGTGTTTTGACACAGCAGCCTCTTAGAAGAAAGCATCTTTGCAGAATAGGGTAGCTATCATTAACAAGCACTTCTCCTCTGTGTCTTTGGGGCGGCCGGCTACAATAGACTGACCTTTGCCCTTCGAGCTTTTGCTTTGACTGAAATCAGAAGCATTTTAACATTCCAGTTAGTCGTTTAAAACCTGCAGGTGTGGCAGGAGTACAATACCTAATAAAGTGCATGCAGGGGGATGAATGCATCAGCCCCGGCACCAGGGGAAGAATCTCCCCATTTAAATGCCACACAATGTGCGAGAATTAGCAAAAGACATTTCAAAAAAGTTAATGTACCGTAATCCAGATCCACTTGTTAGAGTAACGGGGCTAGGGACTGGGTTTCTTTTTCACTCTCGCCTTTAAAAGAGAGTTCCTGCTGCCAACAGAGTAGTCATTACTTGAGTCAATTGAATTTCAAAGGGAACCAGCTCTTAAAATAAATTTGCGTTGGCCCTGCTGACAACTTTGGTTTAAGGAATACAGGCCCTGTGAAGCAGAGTCAGAAGAAAGGTTTCTGAGTTCTACAGAACCCCCTATCTCTTTGGAAGGGGAGGGGTGGATATTGGTGGAAAAGCAGGCCATCAAACAAACAGGAGCTAATGGGCATGATCCATGCTAAGCTGAACACTTCTGTGTCCTATCAGTTTCACCTAGATTTTTCTTATGGTGATCTTCATAAGACAAAAGTAGAAAAAAAGGATTTCCCAAGGACATGTTGGCTTATTTATTTTATTTCGAAACATATAGGCTACCTTTTAGGGATTAACTCTCCCAATATAATAATGTTTGAGCAGCTGTATTAGAGGCAATTTAATTCGAATCAATATATACTATCTAGAAACTCTTAAATTTATAAAACATAATTTTCTATATCGCGTTGTGGCTTTTGGGTTAACCTTTAGAAATGTAGAAAGAATTTGTGATACAATCTTTCCCCCCCCCCCTCTCTCTTCTTAAAGTATGTCTACCTTAGAACAGCAATAAGTACCCAAGATACAATGTTTGTTTTTCTCTTCTTCCTTCTTTTGTTAAAGTGTGTTTGGAAGAAGAATGGCATTTTTCTTTCTTTCTTTATAAAACTCTCCCAAGTCAGGGAGAGCTTTAAAAACATAATTAAAAAAAAAATAAAATTCATAGTATAATGGCAAATCATAAAGCCACAGTTTATAAAACACTAGGGCCATGTCTGCACTGTACATTTAAGGCAGGATTGTACTGTTTTAAGCAGCGATGGCTTTCCCTAAAGAATTCTGGGAACTGTAGTTTGTTAAGGGCTTTGAGAGTTCTTGGGAGACCCCTATTCCCTTCCCTGATTTGCAGTTCTCAGAGTTCTCTGGGGAGAAGGATGGACTGTTAAAGAACTCTGGGTGGGCCACTGGCCCACCTAGCCCAGTAGTGTCCACCCTGAATGGCACTTCCAAGCCTGCTATCAGATACCCCTTTAACCAGAGGTTTCAAGGACAGAACTTCAACACAGGCATGTTCTCATACAGCCACTGTTGTCCAATAGAGCAATTCTGCTTGCAAGCCTGCTGCAGATCGTTGGCCTTCTCAGTGGTGGCCCCACAGTTGTGGAACTCTCTTCCAGTTAAGATTCATTTGACCCCCTTACACATTAACATAAGAAGAACCCTACAGGATCAGGCCAAAGGCCCATGAAGTCCAGCATCCTCTTCTTACATTGGCCAACCAGATGTGATTCCCAGAAACTGGTATTCAGAGGCATTGCCTCTGACCGTGGAAACGGGATATAGGTTTGTTACCTTTGCATTTGTCAAACCCTCTTTTAAAACCATCCAAGTTGGTGGCCACCACAGCCTCTTGTGGGAGGGAGTTCCATAGTTTACCTATGCACCATGCAAGGAAGTACTTTATTTTATCTTCCAACGTTCAGCTTCATGGAATGACTCTGAGTTTTATGGGCGAAGAAGAAAAAGAGTGATCAGTAGGGGATGGCAAAGTGGGGTAGTGGTGAAAGTCCTTTATTTTCTATGACAAAACCTTAGTATCCATGTTTAAAGCAAGTGGGGAGGAAATTTTATTTATTTGGAATAATCAGTGTTAAAAATTATGAGCGCCACCTTTTGAGTTGTGCTGAACTCTTCATGTTCTGGGGGAGGAAAGAGAAGAATGGCATTTCCTTCATATTATGCATAATTCTATACATTTCTAAGAACATAGCAACATCTTGCTGGATCAGTCCAGTGGCCCATCTAGTGCAGCATCCTATTGTCAAATGGTCCAACCAGATGCCTCTAGGAAACAAGCAGGGCACGAACACAAGATCCCTTCCCTCTCCTGCTGTTTTCCAGCAACTGGTATTCAGATGCATTGCATCTGACAGTGCAGGCCCAGCCCAGCCATCATGGTTAGTAGCCATTGATAGTCCTCTCCTCTAATCCTCTTTTAAAGCCATCCAAGTTGGTGGCCGTCATTGCCTCCAGGAGGAGCAAATTCCATAGTTTAACCATGTGCTGCTCTATATTT
>NC_138511.1:39868586-39916086 GCF_964252035.2 Podarcis erhardii
AGACCAGGGTTCAAATCTCCACTTGGCCGTGAAGCTCAATGGTTGACTTTGGGTCGGTCACTGCTCCTCGGCCTAACCTACTTCAAAGGGTTGTTCTGCGGATTACATGACATGGGGAAGAACCATGCATGCCACCTTGAGCTTCTAGAAGAAAATGGCAGCTTCCTATGTCCCTAGATTTATGATGGGTATCTAAACACCAGGAACAAATTTCTGACAGTAAGGGTGGTTTGACGGTGGAACAGACTGCCTTGGAAAGTTATGGGAACTCCTTCCTTGGTGGTGTTTAAGCAGAAGCTTGATGGTCATCTTTCATTGATGCTTTAGTTGACATTCCTGCATTGCAGAGGGGTGGATTAGTTGACCCTCGATTAGTTGTATCTTCCAACTTTACAATTCTATGATTCTATAAGGTTTGTGTGAGTGAGTGAGTGAAAATCTGACAGTGAAGTACTCCTGAGATCCAGTGACACTCCCTTGCCACTTACATAGCCAAAACACTTAAATCTCCAAGGCTCATTTGCTGTTAGGAAGGTTGCTTCAAGGACTAAAAACCCGATCTCATTATCCTTTTAGCATGCCGTATTGTAGGCCTCAAAGAACTGGAAGTGGCTGATGAAATCCAAATCTCATGCCCAGATATGCAACAACAGGTGTGTGAATCTTCCCAGCCCGCCACTGAATTGGCTACAAAATAGAAAACAGCATTTGCTCCTGGCTGGGTTGGTGTTCAGTCATCGTTAACATTTGCAAAAACAATAACAACTTTGAAACAGCAGGTCTGGATGCAAAAATCCTCACTCCAGCTACAGCTTTATTTTCCTTATTATTCTCCCTCTTCTACCAACTGTGGAAGTCCATTCTCACTCTTTATTGATTTTGGTCTCCAGACGGCATATGAATGGCAGACTGTATTAAGACGACGCTAGTTGAAATGTCACCTCCATCAATATCGCAAGGCAGCACTAAGTGAGCAGTCCTCTGTTGTTTAGTGATGTATGTTCACCCGTCCATTAAATGCCTAAAGAGAAAAGGAAGAGGAAGAGGAAGGAAGAAGAAGAGGAGGAGGAGGAGGAGGAAGGAGGAGGAGGAGGTGAGGAAGAAGAAGAAGAAGAAGAAGAAGGAGGAGGAGGAGGAGGAGGAGGAGGAGGAGGAGGAGGAGGAGGAGGAGGAAGTAGGTGGACTTCCAAAGTGTTTCCCTGCATGAGGTCCAGTGGGAGGATCTCCACTCAATGGCGTAGCTAGCCGCTCGGGTGCCTGGGGCGGGACGAGCTGGGGCAGGATGCACAGTGTAGAGTCAGAGCCTGCATGGAGTCCACTCCACCTGCTGCCTCCCCGTCAGCAACCCTCCAGCTGAGGGGGAGGCAGCAGGCATATGCAAACCCCACACCACCTTTGCGGGTGGCATGATGCCTGCAGGCGCCCGAGCCACTGTGTCACTCCCAGGAGAGATGCATGGCTCGGGAACACTGCAGGCACCACGGTAAGTGCCACCCCCATGGTAAGTAGCCACCCAGTGCGCCCCCCCCCAGCTATGCAAGTGTCACCACTTCAGAAAAGATGGAATGGATGAGCTGTCTCCTGCCACTTTGTAACCCAGCATACAAACTGACTAAAAGTGAGCCTCGTTTGTTTAAAGTCCCCAATTGCTCCCGTTAGGAAAGCAGATAGTGTGGAGCTCTCCCCAGGAAAACCAAACAAAGCCAGCATTCCATCAAGTGTTGTCCCACCATGTAACAATTCTCAAGACAGCAAAACTCAGTGTTCTTTCTTACCCACCATGATTATAATGCAAGAAGCTCTAAATCACACATGAAGAGTCTTTACTGCACAGTTCTTCTCCATTCCAGGAGTAGTGTAGAAGTACAACAGACGTAGTATGGTGCAGAAGAAGTGGAGCTTCCACAAGAAATAAGGATGGCTATCAACATGGATGACTTTTAAAGGAGGATTCATAGAGGATAAGGCTATCCATGACTTCTAGCCATGGTGACTGTGTTCTACCTCTACTATCAAAAGTAATATGCTTCTGAACGCCAGTTCCTGGGAATCCCGTGGGCAGAGTGCTGTTGTGTTGAGGTCCTGCTTTGGGGCTTCTCATGGGCATCTGGCTGACCACCGTGTGAAAAGGATGCTGAGTTGGATAAACTCTTCCTATGTCCTTATGAGGAGCATTGGTGCCTAAAAGAGAAGCTACACAAGGGACTTCTCCCACATAACCCAGGACATCATTACCCTGGTTGCTCAAAGAAGAGTCACATTACAGCAGTTTCCACACCAGCAGCCAGTCACTCACTCATAACTGCATAGAAAACTGTCTTGTACTGAGTCAGACCATTGGCCCATCCAGCTCAGTACTGTCCACAATGACTGGAAGAGGCTTTCAGACAGGAGAATTGACTGGCAGCCATCTTTGTTTTCTGCTATGACCCAAAAGATTATTCACCATCCAGGGCACAAGGTGTGGAAAATGGCTGCTTCTACAAAGATGTCATGGTTCTTTGTGACACGGTTTTTGTTTTTTTTGGCAGGGGGTGTCGTGCACAATGCCCCAGAAGTCTACTCTACTGGTAGGAAATACAGAAGTTAATCTATTTGGCATATTCTGATTTAGTCTCTTCTAGTTACTACCAGTTACAGTCTTCAGGTTGGATTCTTTTTAACTTCTTTTACTTCTTTTCATTGGGGCATTTGATTGGCCTCTTTGAGAACAGGAGGTTGCCTTTTCCCTGATCTAGCAGGTTTTGTCATATGTTCTGAGCTTTGGTTATCCGCAGAATTGTGATTAAGCACATTTCCACTCAAAAATGGCATGTAAAAGGAACAATGTGAAACAAATAACCACTAGCAAGCCTCACTTCCCAACATTCCTCCTCACCTCATCTCACCACCCAATCCTACATTGAAATCCATCAGACTCACTCCTAAGTAAGAGAAGGTGAAATTGCTGTTACAGGTGCATTGTACAATTCTATGCTACCAGGCACTACAGTTGTGTGTGTCTAAAACAATCATTAGAATTTGACTTGAATTTCTTAAACCAGTCAGGAAACACATCATCTTCTGTTGACATCGGAGCCTTCCACGTCTGGGCCTTTGTTTATGCACCCATCATCTTTTTTCGTTAGCCGTTTCTTTTATTTTAATGAGTGCAATTCTCTTGGCTTTCAAAGGGTACACGCTGTACAATCAGCCCCCAGAAACTCACTCCCTGGGCCCTTTCAGAGAATCCCACCAAATATGACAAACAAACCACTGAGCTATACTTTACACATGTACCGTCTGTAACTAACGCAATTTGCCAACTTGCCAAAGGACAGGAAACCTCTCTGCTCCATTTTTTTGCCTCGCTGCTGAGTGACTTCAACTGTGGTGGCAAAGACTCAAGCCAAGTGCTTGAGGATGGGTGGTTGGTGTGGAAAGGTGCAAATATGGCAGCTCACAACTCTGGAACCTGCCTCATGTGGCAAACCATGATGCAGCCATTTTCCTAATCAGCTTTAATTTAGCCATCTCTGTTGTTTTTTATCGGTAAATAAAAAAAGACGGACTTGCTATCAGAAGCACAACACCGGCTTGTGGTCGTGTAGATGGATCGCACTGGAGTAGACAAAATGCCGGTAATTAAGGAAGCCCAAAGAGTCGCAGCTCTCGCCAATCCCGAACAGATTGGAGGGTCTTGGCTTTTTGAACCTCTCAGCACGTTTCAAAAACGGGAGACAAACAACAAAAGGTGTTAATAGCTTTACGGAGGGAGCCCCATGCTGATAGATTACCCATTAGAGTTATCCACTCACGGTGAAATGGCAAATACGTTTGATCCATTCGATTTTAATGGAAAGTGGGCCAGCAAGAAAGGAGCAGCGAGCAAAGCGTTGGTCTTTTGTTGCTAATGTGCCTGGGAGAAAGGGAGGGGGGAAGCACTTAATTGAGGTCATAATAATATTAGTGGCGATTGCCATCAATAATTCAGGCGTATTTATTACTACATGGGTAAAGTCCTGTCAACCAGGAATGGTTGGGGCTTTTGTTACATGTTAACACAAAGCTTGACGTTGGGTGTTGTGATGCAGCCGATCTGGACAGCGGGATAGCAAGAGCTAATGCAATTCTTCCTGGCTGCTTGGCCTTCTATAAGAACAGTAATACTTTGTCTTCAGCAATGCTGAAAACTTTTCAGCTTGCCTTCCCCAGTAATGGTCTGTAACCAATGCACTGCTAAGTTATAGTCACTCACCAGTATACTTGTTCTGCTGGTCAAATGTTTTGCACCAGTGAAACGTTGTTGCTCAAGAAAATGCATAAGCAAGTCGCTAGTCACTTGGCTGCACAACAGATTGAGTAATCTGTTGTGCTACGGTTTTCCACCAGTGCAGCTACTGTGTTGGATTCCTCTGGTCTGCTACATCAAAGCTAACTCATCCAATAGCACAACAGCCCATGCACTAGTGGACAGGGAACACCAGAAAACAGCCCAATGATATTTTGCCTTATGCAATATATACTTTGTATCCTGCCTTCTACAAAAATATTCTGCCTCCTGTGGTACTTTGCTTTCCACAATAATGATAGTTTGCCTTCTACAATGCGGATACCGTGCCTTCCACAATAAATGAATTGGACTTTGCTTCTACTGCAGAAATATAAACTAGGAATTGGGATAGTCCCACATGAAAAGGATTCATATAGTGATGAACAAAGTTGAAGTGGTCTGTTTGAAAGGACAGCTCAGCAACCCAGCCAGAGTGACCTGTCAAAAGAGATGCAATTTCATGATTTAGCACCCACCCAGGAGGAGGAAAATAAATCCTACCTCCCCTACCCAGTTTCTGGTCACTCATGATTAGTTATTTCTTTTTTTATATACACACATATAAAGAAAATCTAAATGAATGCATAATTGTACAATTACAGAGCCTCATTCTGGAGTTTAGAAATTTAAATGTATTAGCCTCACAAAACACTCAATTAATCAGGGTGTCTGAAAGTGACATAATTGTCTGGTAATGAAACATTATGTGTAGAAAATACATGGGGGAGGGTTTTTGGCTTATTGGAATATCCTTTCTTTAAAAACAATTTAATAAAAAACATTATTACTATTATTTATTAAATTTGCATACTGCCCTTTATCCATAGATCACAGGGCAGTTCACAACATTAAATTACAATATAAAAAACATAAAATATATACATTAAGTTGTTTTCTTTTTCTTTTCTTTTTTTGCTAAAATCAAAAGCTGTGGGCAACTGTAGTGTGTTAAGGTTGCTGGTAATGGTACCTCTGTGAAGGGGAAACGACTGTTCCTGGGATTCTTTGGGGGAAGTTGTGTGCTTTAAATGTGCATTGCAGTTGCTTCTGATGTATAGTGTAGATCTGCCCTTATAAGATGTAAATCTTCACACAAGCATTTTCTGGTCATCCAATTGGGTTGCGGCAGTGAGCCAGTTACAATGGGCTCTGTATTACTTGGATTTCTTATCCTTGGTTTATGGCTTCTATGACTTTCCATTTATTTTATTATTGTCCCTGCCCTGCCTCAATGCTGCTTTAAAAGGCACAGTAGTAGAAAAGCATTTTAATAAATAAATTAATACAACAGGCGAAGTAGAGTTGGTAAGGTAAAGGTAAAGGGACCCCTGACCATTAGGTCCAGTCGTGGCCGACTCTGGGGTTGCGGCGCTCATCTCGCTTTATTGGCCGAGGGAGCGGGAGTACAGCTTCCAGGTCATGTGTCCAGCATGACTAAGCCACTTCTGGCAAACCAGAGCAGCGCATGGAAACGCTGTTTACTTTCCCGCCGGAGCGGTACCTATTTATCTATTTGCACTTTGACGTGCTTTCGAACTGCTAGGTTGGCAGGAGCAGGGACCGAGCAACAGGAGCTCACCCCGTCACGGGGATTCAAACCGCTGACCTTCTGATTGGCAAGTCCTAGGCTCTGTGGTTTAACCCACAGTGCCACCCGCATCCCTAGAGTTGGTAGTTATGTATAAATAATCAGGGTCAAAATGACCAGGCATTTGCTGACGGCCCATGCACCATCTGGGGGTCCATTGAGAAGACCCCTCCCCATGCCTGCTTCTTCTCTTCAGCTTATACACCCACACTTCACCTCTGACCCAGACCACTGTGATGAGCAGGAGGAGCAGAAAGAGGAGCACTAGGTGCTACTGCCCACTTGCTCATTGACTCCCTGCCTGGCAAACAGGAATGAGCAAACAGCATCAGGGGATCCTAAGGATGTGTTCCAGTTCACAATTCCTCCACATCCCAGGCCTTGCTTCTTACACCCCCACAATGCAAATATTATAACCAATACAGAAAATCCAAATCCCACAATGTGAAATGGCACAAAGGATTCAAATGCACTTATGCAAATCTCGTCACTGTACATAACTTATTCCAGTTGCAGAATCTTTGTAACTTGTTTTCTTTTTCAGACAGCTGCACCCCCGGAGCAGCTTATTATTATTTCGTCTCATCTTCTCTTTCCCTTTTATTCTAGACTCGAAAGATGTCTGCCAAATGACTGTGTTCGGTGATGAAAATCTGCATGCTGTATCTCCTGATTATTTCTGTTGCTGTTGTTGCGACCTGTAGTTGACACAAATACGTTCTATCTGACCTTAAAAACCTATCGCGAGGATGGGCAGTGTGTTGGGGGGGTTCATGGGAGGGAAGGGAGCACTGTATACTGTAGAGTACTCAGGGAGACATATTGCAACCCCCATGAAATTGCAGTAAGGGCTACACACAGAAAGGCACCTTGATTTCAAAAGCAGGACTTGTATTTTCCCCATAGGAGGAAACAGCAATACAGTAATTCACTCAGATGTGGTTAAGCAGGAGTGGAGAACCTTAGATCCTGGGCCAAATCCGGCCTGCCTACTCTCTCAGAACTCTCCCTAGGCCACACCCCTATCCCTGAACCACACCTTCTCACCCCAGGCCACACCCCTCACTTTCTTTGCTTCTCACCCTGAATGCTTTTGCCAGGCTAGAATGTAACCTCAGACTCAGATAATGCCTCTTGCTTCCCTGAATGGAAGAGAGGTGGGGTAGGAGTGTGTGTAAAAACTAGCCTGCCTACTGCACAAAACTAAAATTTGCATTTGTGGCTCCATGTACTTTTGCCTCTGGTCCTACCCAAGGTCATGAGGCCCTTGGAAGGTTGCCCAGAAGGAAATGTGGCCCTTGGGCTGAGAGATTCCTGCATTGTAAAGGGTTGGACTAGATGACCCTTGTGGTCCCTTCCAACCCTACAATTCTGTTATTCAACCACTGGGGTAAAGGGAAGAGGTGCAAAACACAGCTGGGGTGTGCCCAAAGCCCCACCTTCAGTTCTGTTTCTTGGTCACACTAGAGAGTGACAAATGGAACCAGCTCTTATATGCAGAAATTTATTTATTAAGTCAGTAGCAGTGGGCACTGAGGGGTGCAGGTGAGTTCTGTCAAATTTCTCCCTCTCCATTCGAACTGATTGCCCATGACAATGGTGTGGGTGGGTGTTTTGAGCATGCTTATTATTTATAGCAAAGCCTTTATCACTTTCACAGTGAAAAATTTAAATCATCCCTGATCCAACTCCTCTTACCAAAAGTCAGCTTTATCAACCACAAGAAATGTGGGATTTTGGAGAGATCTGAACAAATTCACATTGTTTAGATAAACTCATTCATGAGGCTTCAGCAAACCAGAGCGGAAGTGGATACTGATTCTAGAGAGGCTGCAGACTGAAAATAAACAAAAAATGAGTCAGGGTAGGGGCTTTCTTCAAGGGGGGGGGGGAAGCAGGTTGATAGCAATATATATTTTAAAAAGCAGATAGTCACAGACCACATTTCAAAGGGATAGTTCTGTCCCTTGATACTTAGTTCAGGTGCAGATCACAAGAGAGAACAACATTATTTACAGAGGAACAGAAATTGTTCAATGGAGATCACCGCCCTGGAGTATGTTGTATGGTCAGTTTGTTGTCCTATCAAGAATGCTAATGCCTGCAGTTCCACATTAGCCCCCAGTTTAAGTAACTCCAAATCATGTATATTTAAAACCGTCTCTCTGTAGTTTTAATTATCTCAGTCTGCAGGGGAATAAAAAAAAAGCCAGCCATTCCCAAGCCCTAGACCCAAATGAAAGCGTTTGCACGCTGACAGCTAAGATGTCTGTCCTAGCTTGTCGGATTTCCAGTAAAATTTGCATTGAAAAGGAAGCTTTAAATATACTTAAAATAAAAAAGAGCATTTGCATCTCATTTGCTACACTGGCAGTCTTAAAGTTTTATCGGAATAAAGACATGTCAAATGGATTTATTATAGTTAAGCTGATAGCTTTTAAAATCAACACAGTAATGTTGGCTAAATTCAACAAAGTAAATGGCAGCAGCTAATGGCCTTTATTCGTTGAGCATCATTTACTTAAAAACCATAATGCAGATCATTTCCTTTCAACATGGCTGTTGTTTGTGATTCTTTGGTTGGGGCTGCATTCGTTTCTGCAAATAATAATATGGCAGGGAATGACATGTTGCTGACATGCTTTTCCAAGCTGGAAAGATTGGTTCTAAGAAGAGTGTATTGGGCCATGCCTTTTTGAATACCGGGCTGCGTGCTTTAGCCATTAAGCAGCTCAGTCTAGGACTGAACAATAACTTACTCAAACTAAAAAGAAAGACAGGCTAGCATCAGCAGTTTTAGAGGACCATGTGGAATCCTACTGGCTCCATGTGTCACCTGATCTCTGCTGGATTCAAAGCTGCAGTATCTTCCTTCAGCCATCTGCAGTGGTGGAAGGGCTTCAGAAAAGCATATGGTGGCTGGTGCCCATTGAGACGGTTGGAGCAGAAGGCAGGGAGACCAAAGAGTAGGTGGAGCCAGAGACATTGACAGATGGAACCAGCTAACTAGTTTCATCCCCATCTTCCTCCCCACTGAGATTTACAGGACCAACATTGAGACTAAAGAGGAGGAAGCTGGTAGCCAGGGTCACCTGCTGGACTGCATGTAAATAAGAAGGCAAGCAGGTGAAGGCTTGGTGAGGGCAGGTGATTTTTTATTATTATTATTATTATTATTATTAGTCGCTTTATCTTGCATGAGGCAATCCAAAGCAACTTACAATTAATGAAACTAGTGGTTGCAGTTTGGGTATATGCCCATTCGCAAGATCATTGGGCAGGCGTAGATCCACTGCAAAGTACTCCATCTCTACTGATTCTAGAACAAAATGTCATGTGAGTGCAGTCCCAGTCATACACACTGAAATCATAACTAACTTAAGTGCATTCATTTCAGTGGGTTTGCTCTCAGTATGACTTAGTCTGCTACTAAGATAATGACGTTGTGTTCCCGTGACACGCAGCCCCATTTGGCTTGGCTTGTTTCATTAGCGTAAAAGGATTCCGTTCTTGAAATCTTGTGACGTTTCAGTTTCTGTGGCTCTTTAAGCAGGAGAGTAGGAGAAAGCCAAGGGCTGCCAACATCTTTTGTGGTTTAAACACCCTAAGATCATAATGGCTCCAGGGGGGGATTTGTAGGAAATCAGTATGTCTCCAGGGGGGAACTCAAAACTTTGCACGGTTGAGCCTTCAAAAAGCAATACAGTGCATTGTGTTAAGATCCCTGCCTCAGACATACTGTATAGGTCATAAATTGTTCTTTTTAATAAAAAAGAAATAAATTTACCTTCTGAGAGCCTTTTTTTTTTTTAAAGCACCACTGCTACCCATTCCCTAAAGCCTCAGGGCTTTCAGGGTAGACAGCCTGGTGGAATTCCAGTTAACAGCTTAATTTTCCTCCCGATAAAAGAGACAAAAAGTTCCTTTCAGTAAAAATAAAATTAACGCGGTCAGCAAAATTGATCTATTGTGACCTCTGACCTTAGCTTAATTGTTCACAAAGGGCTAACAGTACGACTGGCAAATCAATGGCTTACAGAGAGCACTGGGACCTCGTAGCTTGGGAGAAAGTGACAGACTGTCAAAAATGTTTAATATGAACCTTTAAGCAAGTGAAACTATTCAATACAAACCTACACAGTGAGTCTTTGGGAAACACTCTATAGGTTCCTTGGCAAATGAAATGGAAATGAACAGGCGCTGAGCAAGGTGGGTTGTTCTAGAGAAAACTCCACTTATTCCAGCTGGGCTTGAACTTGAGAAGTTCTTGTGGATCTTGTCCTTTCGACAGCCTCTAGTCTTCAGTTACTAAATCATTGCTCATTTATCTCTTTACTGAAACATTAATCCACCCTAGTACACTGGCTCAAAATGGAGAACAGCATTTTAAACAACTTGTAAGGACTGCCTGATACCTTATATCCCTGCCAATCACTGAGGACTTAGGAGCAGGTAAGAAATCCAATAAATAAATACCAATTAGTCCAACAACTGTGAGGGTCCTTATTTAAAATGCCCTTTTAAAATGTGTTGTGGAAGGGGGAATATTGGGATGATGATGATGATTATGGTGATTCATTTTGTACTTTTTATATTGTAATTTTGTGTTGTGAACCACTCTAAGATCTATGGGTATAGCACAGTATACAAATGTAATATAATAATAATAATAATAATAATAATAATAACCAAAAAAGCTACACTTACACTTACATTAGTTGGCTTCCATAAAGTTCAGCTGCAAAACGGTCCAAGGTACATAAAAGTATTTCTTTAAAAAAAAACATTGTGGGTCAATAGTTGCAGTTCACTTCTTCGGGGACTGGCATGTACAAGAAAAGGAGACCATGTATCCAGAAATTCACATTCTTGTATTTTCCTCAAGCCAATTTGAATTGCTGAGTGAATGGATACGAGTCTTAAGGGTTCCAGCTCAGGTGTGATATCTATTCAGATTCCAAGGGAACTTTGTTTGGGACTTGCAGCCTTGAGAAACTATTTGATGTAGCTGTTAAGAGTGTCAGACTAGGACCTGGGAGACCAGGGTTCAAATCCCTGTGACGCGGCAGCTAAAAAAGCCAATGCAATTCTGGGCTGCATCAATAGGAGTATAGCATCTAGATCAAGGGAAGTAATAGTGCCACTGTATTCTGCTCTGGTCAGACCTCACCTGGAGTACTGTGTCCAGTTCTGGGCACCACAGTTCAAGAAGGACACTGAGAAACTGGAACGTGTCTAGAGGAGGGCAACCAAAATGGTCAAAGGCCTGGAAACGATGCCTTATGAGGAACGGCTAAGGGAGCTGGGCATGTTTAGCCTGGAGAAGAGGAGGTTAAGGGGTGATATGATAGCCATGTTCAAATATATAAAAGGATGTCACATAGAGGAGGGAGAAAGGTTGTTTTCTGCTGCTCCAGAGAAGCGGACATGGAGCAATGGTTCCAAACTACAAGAAAGAAGATTCCACCTAAACATTAGGAAGAACTTCCTGACAGTACGAGCTGTTCGACAGTGGAATTTGCTGCCAAGGAGTGTGGTGGAGTCTCCTTCTTTGGAGGTCTTTAAGCAGAGGCTTGACAACCATATGTCAGGAGTGCTCTGATGGTGTTTCCTGCTTGGCAGGGGGTTGGACTCGATGGCCCTTGTGGTTTCTTCCAACTCTATGATTCTATGATTCTATGATTCATTTAGGAAGCTCACTAACTTCCCTTCATCCTCTCTCTCTGTGCTTCATCTACCTCACAGGTAGGATAAAATAGGGGTTGGAAGAATCAAATATACCACCCTGAGATCCTTGAAGTTGGCATATAAATGTAATAAATAAACACAACAGTGCCAACTGCTATTCTGAGATCAAGTGTTT
Organism: Podarcis erhardii; assembly: GCF_964252035.2. NCBI lineage: Eukaryota > Metazoa > Chordata > Lepidosauria > Squamata > Lacertidae > Podarcis > Podarcis erhardii. The sequence continues at coordinate 39,880,350 of NC_138511.1, forward strand.
CATGCCCAGAAACTGTGAGGAAAGTTGGTATAAAAGTTGGCGAGGGGTTGATTTGTTATAAAATCTGGATTGCACTGTGTGTGAGAGGTAGCCCTCTTTCTCTCTCATTCTCTCTCTGTGATCTACCAATCAAGTATGTGATTGGATTTCAGCTCGACAAAACCTTAAGATTACACACTTATTGTGCCTGAGCTAAGCCCAGATTCACAACAACACAGGCAACTCCTGTTGCTCTTTTCACCACTGTTCGATTGGAGCTCCTGCTATCATTTGCAGGTTGGTGAATGAGTAATAGGATTAGGAAGTCTCCTTTCTGAAACGCTGTAATTGTAACTCGTTGGGTGAATTGACAAAAAGGGCCCAGGCGATGGAGAGGTACTCCTAAAAGCAAAACCATGTTCAGCTTGCACTTTACAGTTAAGAATGCTTCAGGGAGCCAGGAACAGCTTGACTACTCTGATCAAAAAGCTCCATGCCTACCAGATAGTAACACCATCACTTAGGGATGGTTCACAAGGACCTGCACAGAGATCACTTGATTTCTCTAAACACAATTGCTGGAGCCACTATGGAAGACAGCTGAATGCATGCTCCACTGGAAAGAACCAAGTATGAGAACTGATGCAAACTTTCTGTTTAGGGTGTTCTACCTGTAATGCCTCATTTATATTAAATGGCAGATATACATGATATAGGGACCCGGAGTGGTGCTGTGGGTTAAACCACAAAGCCTAGGACTTGCCAATCAGAAGGTCAGCGGTTCGAATCCCCGCGATGGGGTGAGCTCCTGTTGCTGGGGTCCCAGCTCCTGCCATCCTAGCAGTTCGAAAGCATGTCAAAGTGCAAGTAGATTAATAGGTACCGCTCCGGCGGGAAGGTAAACCGCGTTTCCGTGCACTGCTCTGGTTTGCCGGAAGCAGCTCAGTCATGCTGGCCACATGACTCGCTCAGCCAATAAAGCGAGATGAACGCCGCAACCCCAGAGTCAGCCATGACTGGACCTAATGGTCAGGGGTCCCTTTACCTTTACCTTTATACATGATATAACCAGCTGTCTAGGGCATCACCAAAAGTTAAGCAGGGCTGCTTGCAGAGGTGAACACTCAAGTTCATCTCAAGTGGGCTGCTCACCTTGATTTGATTCACACATGCACACTCTCCCCGTCACCCCATCCTGGTCTCCACAGGGAGCTCCGGATAAATTACCCCAGACAAGGAAAGATGGTCCTAGCATTGCAACACTGACAGTGTTTTACTTCTCAGTATCCTTTACAAACTACAGCTCCCAAGATGCTTTGGTTTAAAAGTAGAGTGCAGATAGGACCAGAACTTGAAAATGCAGCTACAACTGACTGTATAATATCCAGAAATCAGAAATTGGAAGACGAGAAGGTTGCTAGCCCAATTAGTGGTCCTTCACAATCACGACCAGACAATTTAGAAGTCATGACAGTTTCAAGTTCAAGTATGATACTGCTTTAAATGTCTAGTGTGAATGGAGCCCCTATGGGCAGCAGCTCTCTAAGATTTCAGGCAGGGACTCTCTCTCAGCTCTTCCTGGAGATTCCAGGGATTGAACCTGAGACCTTCTGCATGCAGGGCAGATGCCTTGCCCCTGAGTTACAGCCCTGCCTGCCATTCTTCTTAGCTGCTAGAGCACACCAAATTTATGTAGTCACGGCCATTGCTTTGCTTTTCTTCTTCCTACTTTCCCAAGGATCTTGTCCATTATTCTATTTCAGAAACAGAAAGTCTCTTAATATCAAATTTCTTCTCCTGAGAAGAAGGCTCAGGAGAAGAAAAAGAAAAAGCCGCAGAGTTGAGCCCAGGCCTCATTTACCACTGATTATTTTTGCTCCAAGTCTTCCACTCTGCTAATAGGTTTCAATGGAAAAGGCCAAAAGCTGAAATTTATTTTTAATTTACAATTTTCATTATCCTGCTCCTTTGGCTCAGAACAGCGGTCCCACAAGGCCAGCTATTAACTCCGTAACATGGTATAATAGAGTAAGATCATTCAAAGGGTTCTTCCTCCCCCCGCTCCTCTTTCTTTCCTTTCCTTTTTCTTTTTTCTTTTAACTGAAGACATGACGATGGGAAGTGGAGAATAACTCTGCAGAACTTCCCACTCGCTTAGTACAATTTCACACCCTTTTGGAGTTTGTCCTTTTTAATCACACCTATGGACAGACTTGGCTGCCTCTAGGAGCAGCCTGGTCCTATGATGGGGGCGGGGATGTTGCCAGACTACGCCAGATGTTGCCAGACTGCATCACCCTTGACCATTGGCCATAAGGACATCAGAAGAGCCTGGCAATGGCCAATGGCCCATCTATTTTTTTTTAAATAATATTTATTAGAAATTTCCAATTACAACAAAATAAAAAGAACAAAACATCCCAATTTAAAATCTTATTTTCAATAGCATCTTTCCAGGACTTCCCCTCCCCTCCCCCTCTTGTATTCCAATTCTTACAATTAAATTCAGCAAGTTCTTATCCCAGATTTTGAACTTATTATCATTAGCCCAATTTTAAATATATTTTCCCATCCCCTAAAATCGACCTGTTCCCTTCCACACGTTCCCCCCTTTAATATACAATACAAATTAAAATAATCAAATATAATTAATTAAGATAAAATTATAAAATATAATTAAGATAATCAAATATAATTTTAAGCCCTTTGGATTCCAAATTTCCCTCCCCCCTTTCCCGGTTGCGTTCCCAATGTTCATCAACGTCTGATGTCTTCCTGGAGCTCCCACATCTATCTAGGCCATAGTCCTTTACCAGTCATCTTTAATTTCGAATGTCCAATCTTGGAAGGAGTCTATCTCAAAAAGGCCCATTTCTTCCATCCAGATTTTTATATTTAGGAGTAAAAACTCCAATTTTATTTCTTTAGACCTTTCAAATCTGGATGTCCCAAATGTTCCCACTTCCAACTTTATCCAATTCTTGTTGTTCTTGTTGTTCTTGTTGATCTCTCTCCTCCTTTTTTTTTTTTTCCTGCTCTCCTGCACAAATGTTCTAATTCCAAAAACTTCTAATTCCTCTGCAGAGGCTCTGTTATTCAGGAACAAAACATTATGCCAAGTCCCTTCCATTCTTCAATAGATAAATCTATTGTCTCCTTTAGTGTGTAGACCTCTGTAGACAAAATAGTGTTCCATTTCTGCAGTTTCCCAGGAGATAAAAAGTTCTATTCAAATTCCAAGCCAACAATACTTGTAATATCCCTCAGTTCCTCTAGATGGATTGCAATAACTCAGTTCCCTTCCAGATCACGCCCACCAGTCAAAATAACTTGTTATTCCTTGTTTTAAACAATTTATATCCAATTTATAACAAATGTAACCGGCAAAGTCCTCGTAACAAAGTTCTCATTTTTGTTCTTCCACTTTGACAGCTCTTTGACAGCTGTCAAAACCTCTCTTTCTCTTCTCCCGGCGCTCTCACAAATCGCTCCCAGGATTCCGGGGGGGGGGGGGTTGCTTTTTAATTCAATTCCACTTTTCTCCTCTAGCTCAGTCTTATAATTTTCCATCGCGAAGTTAGTAACTTTGTCAAAATAGGGTTGCGCTCGATCTTAGTTGTCAAATCCTTTACTTTAACTCCTCTACGACGGGGGGGGGGGGCTGACTTCCTTTTTGCGCCTCCCCCACTCGCTCCGAATTTTTTAAAAAAATTATCCCCCTTTTTAATCCAGGTTCCAATTACTCACGGGTTATTCTTTTAAGTCCAAATTTTCAATAGAAGAAGTCAGCGCTCTCCGTCGAATGGCATGCGGCTTCGCTCGCAGGGGAAGCGGAGGACTCAAAGCACCCCCCCCGTCACCCGTTCTGCAGCCTTTAAAAAGGCTCCTTCGCGGGTCGGGGGGGCGCAAAAGGTGCCAGCCGAGTCACCATGTCCATGGGTTTCAGCGCCCATGGTTTTTGAGGGTCCCCGCGTCGCCGGCGCGGTAGGACCCAGCCCCTGCCGAGCAGGCTCCCTCCGGAGCTCGGAGGGAGTCCGCCATTCGGCGATGGCACCAACCCGGAAGTGGCCAATGGCCCATCTAGTCCAGCATCCTGTTCTCACAGGGGCCAAACAGATGCCTATGGGTAACACACAAGCAAGTTCAAGCACAAGGGCACTCTTCCCTCCTGTGGTTTCCAGCAACTGGAATCCAGAAGCATTACTGCCTCCGAATGTGGAGGCAGAGCACAGCCATCATGGCTAGTTGCCATCAATAGCCCTCTCCTTCATTAATCTGTCTAATTCAGACATAGGCAAACTCGGCCCTCCAGATGTTTTGGGACTACAACTCCCATCACCCCTAGCTAACAGGACCAGTGGTCAGGGATGATGGGAATTGTAGTCTGAAAACATCTGGAGGGCCGAGTTTGCCTATGCCTGGTCTAAATCCTCTTTTTAAGCCATCCAAGTTGGTGGCTATCACTGCCTCCAGTGGGTTTATCTATTGGCTGCATGAAGAATCTTTACTGCAGCTGCTGGAAGTTGGAATCCAACATCATTCATTCATTATTTACTTGCTTGCTTGCTTAATATGCCACCTTTTCCTCTAAGGAGATCAAGGTGGCATACATGGTTCTTCCCTTCCCACTTTATTCTCTGTGGCTGAAAGACTGTGACTGGCCCAGGCTCAGACGATAACCTGGAGTCTTAGGTTATAGCCCAACACTCTAACCATCCTATCACACTGGTTCTCCCTATATATTGTCACACACCTCCTCAGTCTCTGAGCAGTGAGAGAATCCTGGTGTTGCAGGCATGTACACAGATTTGGTTTTCTTGGAAGGAAGATCAACAGAGACTGTGGTGTCTTTAAGCTATATGGCTTTATTTATATGCAACCAGAGAACATCTTGAAGGGTATCATAGCATTAACACCCCCAAAGATTTTGCTTCCCCTTTAGGTTTCCAAGGGAGCCCCAAAGTCCAACACAGAGCAAACCTGTCTTTTGTCTCCAGCTCCCAGCTCACTCACACACAACTCTGGCTATTTTAATCCTACATACCTCAACGACTGCCTCTCCCCATATGAACCAATTCGGCCACCATCTGAGGCTCTTTTTTGTGTGCCTCCTCCATGAGAGGTCCAGAGGGTAGCTTCTTCTGCTGTGGTTCCCCACTTATGGAATGCTCTCCCTAGGGAGGCTTGCCTGACACCTTCATTACAAATCTTTAGGCACTAGGCTTCCTCTTCTGCCAGGCCTTTGGCCAGTTAATCAATCTATGGCTTTGTAAATTGGGGTGGGGGTTGTATTATTTTTGTTTGTTACTATGTTTTTATATTGTAAACTGCCCTGTGATACTCGGATGAAGGGTGGAGTAGAAATTCAATAAAGGTGAGGAAGGTGAGGGGGAGGCCCACCTGGCACAGAGCAACTTCTTTGGATGTGCTAAATTATGGTATGTAATTGGGCAGCCATAGTCATTCCCTCGACAAAGGAACTGCTCTGGCCACTTTCTCCTTATGCATTCTACCCTCACAGATACAGAATCCCAGGTTTGGAAGAGGACCCAGGGTTTCATCCAGACTGACTCCCCAAACTCATGCTAGTATATGTATTGAAACTGGGTCTAAACCAAAGCATATGAGAATTCCATCCCATTCCTTGCGCCTCCCCCTTTCCTCCCTTTATTATACCTGCATTTAAAATGTACTGCAGACTGTAATGTGTAAAACTGTGTCTGTTATGTACTGAAGTTCTCACCCTGGGCCAGCAGGGGGATACTGTAGATAGTTTTCACTCAGGTCCACATATGCAAATAAGGGATTGAAAATGACGTTCAGTGATTGGATAGTTACAGAAAGTTGTTACAGTTGCATTGTACTGGAGCTGTATATAAGCAGGCTGGCTGAACCCTTCAGTTAAGTTCAGTTCTGGCCTGTGAATAAACAAGAGCTGTTTGAAGAATCACTATGTCGTCTGATATGTTCACCCACAACTTAACAGTATCTGTGGCGTTTGCCTCCTAGGATGGATCATAAGGAAAGGGTTAAAATGGGTGTGATGTGATTGGCCAGTGAGAATGCAAGGGGGGAGTAAAAGTTAGAGTGGGAGGTTTTGAAAGTGAGTTGAGGTTTGGGAGTTGGAGAAGGAAGAGGGAGGAATAGGCAGTGGGTTGGTCAAGTTGTATTGTGAGAGAGTGAGAGGAATTGTTAGGCTGAGTCAGATAGATAGTTGGAATAATCAGTTTGAAGTTGTAGGAATAGATAGGTCAGTAAAGTAACTGAGATTAAGAAACTGACAAGTAAAATTTACTGAAACCATAAGCTTGTCCTGCATTTAAAAATAAACTTGATTATTTGTTAATGTTAACAACTGTCTGGACTCCGTGTGTCCCCGTGAGAAGCAGGGTGGTGGCAGCGAAGAAAGCAATCACAGTGGTGGCACAGGGTCAATAGACTGTCAAACGTCCGGGGGCCCTGTGTGATCGCCACAGTATCCATTACTGAAACTTCAGACTTTCAAACACCCATTGTCCTCAAAGATGTCCTTCCACTTTACATCTTGCTGTGCCACTTTAGATCTCTCCTTCTCCTCCAGTAGGGCTGCCGGACCTCCAGGGCTGACCTGAAGTCTCTGTGTTTATCTGGCTCCCTCCAGGGAGCTTGAATCTCCAAGTGGGCAAGAGTGCCTTATTTTTAAAATAAAATAAAGCCACACCCACAATTCTTAATAACGTGAACTCCGTTTTCTAACCCAGACTGCTCAGTCCAAGTCTTCACTGCGGCAAGAGACCTCTGCTTCCAGCATTGAAAATCTAATTCCAAAGGGTTTGACAAAGCACTGGCGTAACACAGGTCAGCTGTGTATTGACAGGGTGTTAATTTCAAATTGTGTCAGCATTTCCTGGCTCCAGCGTTAATGTCAATTAGCACCTTACTGCATAACCTCAAAAAGTTATCCCCTTATTAGCAGAGAGAGGCCAAAACAGCTGCACCCCAAACACCCATGGATGGCTAAAGGAATGAATGTTGCAACAAAAAGCAGAAGAGTGACAAAGACCTAGCTGTGATTTTGGAGTCTGCTAGAAACCTTAATCTCTCTCGCTGTCACTCTCCTTGCGCCCTTATTCCTACTATTAGTTGTGTGTATCATGTTTGAGGGAAAGGCTAATTAATGCTAAGACTCTTCAAAATATTTTTTTCAACCACTCTGAACCTCTAAATCTGACACAAAGCCTTTGGGCTTTGCATTCTGCGGCAGATAACTGTCTCTAATTCAGTCATATTGCAATGTGTGTACCTAACAGAAATATCAAAGCGGTATTTATTTTGAGTCACACAACACTGGCCTGCCTAGTAGGATGACCACTTCTGAATCATCCAAAACAGTGAGGGGAAGGAAGAAAATGAAAAAGGGTGCCAATTTGCACAAAATCTGCATGTGCTAATTTATAGGTATGGATGCAAATTCACTCTGATTTGAACAGAAAGGCAAAGCCTGCTACCATTTTGGGGAAGACTGTGACCAGGTGATCTGTGCAGGCTTGGTCTGCTGTCCCAGATTTGCATTCTTATGATGCTTTAGCTTAAACTGGACTTCAGCTAGGCAGGCAGTGGGCAGGGTAGCAACTTCCAAGTCTGATCTGAAGTCTCCAGGTTTTCCTGCCACCTCCAGGTGCCAGGTGAAGGGCACCTCCAGGTGGGCAAAAGTTCTTTAATAATGGTGATGGTGGTGGTGCAGTGAGAAAACCATCCTTTAAAACAGCAGCTAGAAATATATTAGCATGATATTGGGAAACAGTTACCAACTCTAGAGGCATAGTAGGATAGCCTATGGAACATAGCTCTTACTATGGAGAAACTAAGAAAGCATCTTAAAGCACAGGAACATGAAGACCAAAGGCGATTTTGAAATTGTGTGGTCCATGTTTATTGAATACACTGGAAACGACAATGTTGTCCCCTCTCCACTAGTTTCCCACAGTTCACTCTGTTAAGATGGAGATGATGATGATGATGATGATTTCCCCACTGTGGAAGGACGTGTGGATCCAGAATTGGCCTCCACAGTCACTTACGGACTCATTGTTAAAACCGTGTTTATGGAAGACAATCTTACTCAGCTACAAGTGATCACCAAAGATTATTATTATTAATTGAATTTATATACCTCCGGGTCTCAGAGCTGTTCATAGAACAAAATCAAAATACAAAACCACAAAATACATAATCAAAATAAAAACAACACCACCACAATGGAATACAGTTAACTGCTATAGTCAACTCTAAACTGTTGCACAAACCTGCTTAATGTTTGACTATATCATTTACACATGCATGGCATGTTTCCTGGGGGAGAGGTATACAGGGATTGCTTGTTATGAGTATTTTCAGAAGCTGAAAAATAAAGTTTTTTTAAAAAGAACAAAAAATAATGAATCGAGCTTTAAAAAAAAACAACAGAAACAAAAACAGCAGGTGGTATCATATAGTTGTTTTGAAAAACTCTTGGCATGTTCCAACTTCTTTCATTTAAAAATACTCATTTGCCACTCAGCTTCTGTGTTTACTTCTCCAACCTGCGGATTCTCAGGTGTGGCCAGGTGTAACATCACAAATGTTTATCGCTTCTCAGGTGCTGTGTTGGAATTATGTAGAAGCATCAGAGTGGTAAAGTGCTTATTATCTGTTTGCATTCTCAACAAATTGACTAAGCAGATTTATGCCACACACCCTGTACTTGGCTGGCCACACCTTTGCTGTGCTCCCTTTGAAAGCCAGAAAAAGATCTACTTGCTAGTGCAATGTGTTTTTCTTTTCTTTTCTTTTTTAAAAAATGTATCCCAAACACGTTGGAGAGACATGTTAGGAGTGTAGGAGCAGCAGCATGTCGATCTTCAAGTCAGAGCACAGCAGCAGCAGCAGGAAAATATATATCTCGGGCTCCAAAGCTGCTACATGTTTCCATTTAATTAGCAAGCTCCTAAAATGAGTAATTTGTATGAGCAAATGCTTCTTAGTGGTTTCATAATGCCACAACTCGTGTTTCTTGGCACTGGAAACAAAAATACAATACAAAACCCGACAACATCAAAACATGTCGAAATCAAGCCAGGCAATGCCTTCCTTGTTTTGACATGGGAAAAGGTGCCAGGTGGGAAGAACATTGAACCCCGAAGGCTTGGGGAGCCTCTGAATTTCAGGGAACTGAACCCAGCTGTTCCATCCCAAGCAGCAAGCTGTGAATCAGGTTCCTCGAGGTTCATTTGGAGTTCGATGGGAGCTCTAGTCTGCAAGGAAGAACGTTGCCCAGACAGCTGTGTCCAATAAGGTAGAAAGAAAGAAAGAAAGAAAGAAAGAAAGAAAGAAAGAAAGAAAGAAAGAAAGAAAGAAAGAAAGAAAGAAAGACCTCTGTGTATATGAAACTATGGGTGGGGGAACTGGACAACATTCGTAGATCAGGTTGCCTTGACTCATGGTCTGGAGGTTCCCCACTGATGGTTAATGGCTGTTCTTTTAAAAAAAAGAAAGCAAAGACAAGTGGATTTGGGAATTGGCTGAATGTCCACCAGCAACACATCCCATATTCACATGTCACCTAATTCAGAGTGAAAATGGTGGTGGATTTACTGTTGCCCTCCTCTCACTGGAATGTGGTGCCATACTGCCTCGGACCATGGTTGCTTTCTATGTATCTAGAATATTTCTAGCATGCTTATTAACCCTGAAATGCTCTCAAAGTGGCTTATAAAAGATTCTCACAGTAAACTAAAACCAAAACCAAAATCACATTCAAGGCTAATATGAGGAACAGAAATAACACGGTGCCATTCTTGGGCCAAAATTACTCCAATGTTTTTAACCCTTCATTGACCCTGGTGATGCCCTTTGGCCTTTACCTGCTGGGCAGCAGAAACCACCAATGAACTCTGAGGAATTTTGAGGAGACTGGTTCCACTGCATTGCCACCATCCATTGAAGCATTTTGACCTGTCAGAGAATTCTAAAAACATACTCTATCTCATTTATAATGGGTACTTCAAATTTTAATAGACAGAGCATAACTTTGGGCAGAGTGTTCTATAACAATGCCTACATTTCCTGGCACAATTCAAAGTGTTGGTGCTGACCTTTAAAGCCCTAAATAGCTTCAGCCCAGTATACCTGAAGGAGCGTCTCCACCCTCCATCGCTCAGCCTGAGGTCCTCACTGAGGTCCTCCTCCAAAGGTCTTCTGCGAGAAGTGAGGTTACAGGGACCCTTCAGCTTTTATTGGAGAGAATCCTACATAGCCTTTACCCAAAAGGAACCATGTTGCAATGTTTTCCCTTGCTTTTGGAAGCTGCCAGTTCCTTTTTGACATCAGAAGCCATCACACCAATCCCCACTCTCCTCCTACACCTACTACATGCCTACAACTAGCACAATTCACCTAAAGGAGAAGAGCAAAGCGAGCCATGCTAAACAGGTTTGGGAGCAATCAAGAATGAATGTCAACATGCAAAGGTCTGCAACAAGGAACACAACCGCTGGTTACTGCATGTGCTTGGTACAATATCAAGCAATTCCTTCTATCAGCAGATCTCAGTCATTCCATTTACCACTAAATCTGGTTTATCCTAAGATCTCTCTTTTGCTTCCTCCAGAAATCTAGACACACTTAGCATAATAAGAGGCTTAATTTATCAAACCAAAGAGCTGTTTCATCTAGCATCTGGTTTCCCATAGTGGACAACCAACTTGTCCACCATATTCCCCTTCCTCTGCCCGTTGCTGTCTGCCGAACTCATCATATTTGCCATCCTTAGTATGGGGTCCTAAGCAGGTCAGTCTGGAATGTTGAGTCTTTTTTCCCATCCAAAGACTAACCCTAGAAAGCTCCTCAGATGTATTTCACCTTTATCACCCCAGGCATCAAGAGTCTTCACAAAGCTCCTCATTATGACTCCACCCTAACCCAAAGCCAGCTTGTATACCCAGTTAAATACTGCTTAATAAATTACACCCCACCCTTTAAAAACTAGTGTGGTTAATATATGACAGCTAAAGAGTTGTTTGTAATTAAAGGTAGCCCTGTTACAGCTTGAATGTTCTAACACAGAACATTAATAAAGGTAATAAAATTCCCCTGGTTAACAGAATGACACATATTATTATTATCCACGTAATGCACTTATATATTAATTTCTCCTACTACAACCATGACTCAGGGCAGGGTTGGGTCTTTGGGCTGAACTCGCCCATTTGACATTCCGTTGCCTGTCTCGTAAGTGTGATAACTCCATTTAGCTTTGAGATACTGACATAAAATTTGGTGCACACAGCCAGAATGCACTGTTGTATTTCAAGTTATAAGTCTTTGGATGCCCGTTGTCAAAATGGGCTGTCACAGAGGGTAGGACCCAAACCAATGGCTTCAGATTACAAGAAGGGAGATTCTGCCTCAGCATTATAAAGAACTCTTTGACTGTAAGACCCATTTGATATTGGATGGGCTACTTCAGAATGTGGTGGAATCTCCTGCCTTGGGGTTTTTTTTAAGGCAGAAGTTAGTTGGGTGGCCATTGGGTGTCAGGGATTCTTTAGCCCTGATTCCTGCATTGCAGGGGCTTCGACCTTCCAGATCTGCCATTCTAATTCTATGAAAAGGCTTGTTCACACATCACACTTCTTAGGAGACACCTATTCCCCTCACAGGGTTACAATTGCCAGAGTTCTCTGGGACGAGGGATTGATTGTAAACCACTCTGAGAATTGCAGCTCTAGGGGGTCTCCTAAGAACTCTCAGCACCCTTAACAAACTACAGTTCCCTGGATTCTCTGTGGGAAGCCACAGCTGTTAAAGTGGTATAATAGTGTATAGTGTGGATTTGGCCCTGGTTCATCTAACTCTCACTCAGTATCTACACTGATCGGCAAGCAGCTCTCCAGAGTTTCAGCCAAAAGTCTTTCCTGACCCTGCTGGAGATGCTGGGGTCAGAACCCTTGACATTCTGCATGCAAAGCATGTTCCCTGCAGATCCTCCAATAATTCTATCACTAACTGCAGGTCAATAACAAAATGTACTTCTTCACCCTTCTAGCAGACGTGTCTCTCAATCCAAGGAGAGTATTGCCCATATAGCATATGTATGAATATATATGGGGTAGGAAACCTTTTTTAGCATCCCCTTCCATGCAGCCTTCCAAGGGCCACATGTCAGTAGGTGGGGCAGAAGCAAAAGTGGGTAGAGCAACAAACATTTGTTTAATCCTGCTCTGTGAATCAAGAAGCATGATGTGAGTTCAAGGGCATATTGCAGCCAGGCAAAAACACTCAAGGAGGGTGTGAAGCAGTGCTTGGAAGAGGAATGGCTGGGGAAGGGTTGTTTTCAGGATGCTGCCAGAGGCTCCTGACTGGTTCCCAGGAAGGTATAAAGACAAGGGAAGGTTTATTACCATCCTTTTTATTCAATAATTAGCGAGAGAGGCTATAAAACCCAGCCTCTTGGATAATGGCATTGTCCTGAGTGAAGCTCCACCCACCCACCCCATCTCTCCCACTTCCTCATTCATCACTTCTACAGGTGCTACTACATGCCCTCTGTCTTTGAGCTCTTTGCTCTCCTGCTTTCAAGGTTCGCTGGATTCTTGGAGAGGGGTGGGATCTGGAATGCTTTCTAATGTGTCCATCAGCTGTTGCCCCTCTGTTGCTTCCTCCTCCTCTCCCATTATTTCCCAACTTTTCCCTCATCTGCCTCTAAGCTGTGACCTCCTGCAAACCCCTGTTGTAAATCTAAACTGTCTTCCTCTTCCTTCTCCCTGGAAGGGTCAGGCTGGGGAGGCGGTCTCCGCCATTCCTCCTCCTCTGCCCAGTCCCTGACAGTTGTGGCCTACAGAGAATGCCAATGGCTATATAGAGGCACCTAGAGGACCACATTCACCCCCCAGGCCTGAGGGCCCTATCTCTGATATATGTGAAAAAATGTAGGCGCTTTAAGACCTTTACAGTCTTCACTCAGAGTATAGTTTGGTACCACTACATAAACACAGAAACATGTGTTGTAGCTATCTTAAAACTGGCATGCTAAAAAGAATTCTTGTGTTAAAATACTGTTTTGCAAAGTCTCATCTTTTAAGGAATCTCTCTCCCCACAAAAGAAATTTACACATACACCATTTCTGAAATCCCTGTATCAACCCTGAAAAAAAGGTCCATCTTATTTATCCAAAGACCACCAGTTCATGATGGCCAAGGTAGGATCTGAACCAAGACGTCCTTCGTCATGTTTCAATGTCACTTACTGGCTATACTACTTCATGGTGTAGATAGACCTACATTACTCTGGGTACAGTAGACGGAAAACAAGAAATATCACAGCCATTACATGCTTATGCCTTTCGTGAATCAGACCTGAGCCTCCAGTTTAATCTCGGAGCCCACACAATTCAGTGGTTTGCATTTTTGTCTAGGATTTGGGGAAACTCATAGTTCAAGCTCAAGTTTAGGCACGGATTCACTGGGTCCCCCTGAGGCATGACACTGTCTCTCAGCCTCACTTCCTTGTCTGTAAAATGGCAGGAACAAAGGCTTTCTTCCCAGGATTGTGGTCAGAAGAACAAAGAGGTGGAAGGCCCCATATCAGTGATGATCTGTGATGTCAACAGGACCGCCCCAAGCATGTGGCTTGGGGACTGGAGGCTTCCTTCGCAAATGTGAACTAAAAGCTCTTATGATCTTATAGTCAGTACAAACCTGACGGTGGGAAAGGGGATAAACTGGGACATTATCTGGCTTGCCCCAGAGCTATAGGGGAAGTTAGTCAGCAACACATCTTGGCTTCTAGCCCTTTCTGTCTAGCTTAGTGAAATCAAGCCTTCCTTCACTTCATAGACAGTATGGAAAACATCCCTTGCTTCAGTGCAGTTAGCAGTGTTGGTAGCAGCTAAAGAAATACCTACAAGCAAGGGGGCTCTGCAGAAAGTGTATTTGCTTATTGATCTGCTTATTTCTAAAATGTACAAACTGCCCTTCCACGCCCCACACCCACCACCTCTTGCAAAACTCCCAAACTGGTTAGAAGAAAGGGTAACCACATAAAAATAAAACTAATTTTGCTTTGAAAATGTTTAAAAGCGTAGAAGTGGCAAAAGAACAAGATAACCAGCAATTATCCCCCCCACACACACACATACAAATCACACCCTTTCCTTCACTATTTTCACATTTCTTGAGCATTCCTGGAAGGTAGCACTCCAGTAGATCTCTTTCAAGAGGGATCACCATTTTCCACCAACCACTGTAAAATATACATGGGTGTGCGCACGCTCCCTGCCACTGCAGTTAAGTGGAATGTCAGTGGCTCAACTTTCTGACCTCAAGCAATAAGGAGGTCTATAAAGGAAGATCAGAGTAGGTTGTAGCAAAGGGCGAATCTGTCAGTTTTGGTTTCTCTCCATTTCTCATCCTCTCAGTCTTGAATTCAGCTCTCCACATTAGCTTGTGTTGTGTGTGTTTTAAAGTCCTCATGAAAATTCATCAGCATTTCTGTGTGAATTTATCCTAACACATATTTCTGAGTGCAATTTTACCTAATATACACATTTTTACCAAGCATTTTCCTCATTTCCATATGTTATTTTCTCTAATATATGCAGTTCTATGCATACTTTACCTTAGCAAATGCTCCCTCTTCATCCAGGCCTTTGGATGGTTAATCTTCTACAGCCTTTTAAATTTGTCTGTTGGAAGGGGGGGGGGGCATTATTGTTCTGCTGTTTTTATTTTAATTATTTACCTGTGTTTCTGTCTTGTATTTTATTCTGTGAACTGCCCTGAGATCTTGTGATGAAGGGCAGTATAAAAATTTAATAAATAATAATAATAAACAATTGTATATATGTATTTGTATGTGTTGGCTGCTGGACTGCATCGCAAAATTCAGAGAAATGCAAATTTCAAAGGATGGCTGTGTTTCAGTTTACATCTTTTTTAGAAGGTGCAAATTAGGTAGGTTCACCTTTAAATGTGAACTGAATCTAATTCCTCCCCCACCCTGCCTGGCCCTAGTTGTCTTACCACCCACCTGGTAATTCGGAAGTCTTCTGGAGCAAAAAGTAAACCAGCAGGATGGGAATGGCTTGCAAGCTTTTCCTCACTTAGATAATTCAAGATACAGTCTAAACACAACAACACCTCCCAAACTGACATAGGAGGAGGTTCAGCAGCTTAGCAAAATTACATTAAATCAGGGTGTCTAACCTTTGGCCTTACAGATGTGGCTGGATTTCAGCCTCCCAGATTGCTGGCTGAACACCACTTTCACATCACCTTTGACACCAGAGAGGTTCATGGAGAGATTCCCTAGCAAGGGGGGAGGGCATCATCCAGCCAAGAGGGGAAGCCGGACAAAGGAGGAACCAAGCCCCATCCTATCACTAGGAACTGGACATGGCATCTGCCATTGGCAAGAGACCCAGCCCCTTGAGGAAGCGTGAGACTCCATGTGCACCAGTCTTGTTTGGGGAAAGAGTTTCATGCATGACCATGCCATGTCTCACCTTTAAAAGCTGGCAGGAGTGATGCAACCATTTGTTGAGACATCTTTGCAGCTTTCATCTAGTCTCAGACCCATGGAGTCATTCCTGAACTCTCTAGCCATGCCATTGTTGATCTGTTTCTGCAGCGTGAGCCATGCCATTGCAAGCATTGAATGAAGCTTGCTTTTTTACTCTCACATAACAGTCTCTGTCATCACATAGGACAAGTAGGGAGCTGAACTAGAATCTACTAGTTACTAGACCATGGGTAGGCAAACTAAGGCCCGGGGCCCGGATCTGGCCCAATTGCCTTCTAAATCCGGCCCGGGAATCAGCATGTTTTTACAGGAGTAGAATGTGTCCTTTTATTTAAAATGCATCTCTGGGTTATTTGTGGGGCATAGAAATTCATTCATTTTTATTTTTTTCAAAATATAGTCCAGCCCCCCACAAGGTCTAGGGACAGTGGACCGGCCCACTGATGAAAAAGTTTGCTGACCTCTGTACTAGACAATCTTAGGGCTGCCACACGTCCAGATTTTCCCAATTTCAAAGGTGGAACTGATGTCCAAGGGAATTTTGGGGTCTTCCTCAAAAAAAGCTCAGCAACTCGTCCTGGTTTTTACTTTTTGAAATATGGCAACCCTAGTCACAATCTCCAGGATTCCTTCCAACTAAAAAATTCTTAGATTCTATTCTTCTTCCAAGTAAAGATAGATAGGATTGCATGTTTAAGTTCAGCAGAGAAGGTGGATTTGTGAAAACCCTTGGCTCTATGGGAAACCAAGCATGAGCTAGTCAGTTCTGTGGAAGAATCAATAAACTGCAAATCCTCCTCCCTGCTGCCCATCTCATGGATATCAGTTCTATGCAACCTCTGAGCACTACCATGAGGAAATTATACCCCATGTGGCCCAGCTCCTTCCAGTGAGTATTATCTGCAGCTGATCCATTTTTAGCACTTTCCAATTATAATTGCCCTAGTTAGGAATGCTAAATATCCTGCATAATTACTTTCAATCCTCCCACCCACGTGCATATTCCAAAATCTCTGATATTAAGATGATGACGATGATTAAATGAGCCCAACTTTCCGCCACAGTGCAGAAGAAGATGGAGAAACACAATTGAGCATGTGTACAAATTTAAGCAAAAGCAAACAAAGCCAGGTGATAATCAGTAAAATTTCATAGCACAAATAATATTAAGGAGAGAGCTTCAGGGCTTCTTACAAAGAGATATTGGACACACAGAAAAGATTTAATCAGCTTTTGCACTTTTTCAGGGTTTTTCTTTAAAAAAAATCAAACAAACAATTATTAAACCAAGGAAGATGTAGCAAATTATGGCAGCATCTGAAACAATGTGGTAGGTAGGGGTGGCCAGGTTTGTCCGTGTTGGTTCTACTCAATTTCTCATTTCTCCAATCTTAAATTAGGTTCTCCACATTTCTGTAGTGACATGCAGGTTGGTTTAAAAATAATAATAATAATCCTCATGAAAATTCATGACTGTTTTAGCACAAATTTCTCCTAATAAACACAATTTATGTGGCTTTGACTAATGTACACATTTTTACAAGCAATTTCCCTTAATATAGCAGATTATTGTACACTGTTTTCACTCACAAATTCATTTTTATGTACAGTTTCCCATCATTATGTGCATTTTTGTAGGCACAGTTTGGTTGGAAAACTGCCTCACCAAATTTGGGCAAGTGCAAATTTCAAAGGATAGCTGTGTTTCGATTTGTATATTAGTTCAAGAAGTGATAATTAGGTATTTTCTCATTATAGTGCAAACAGAACTCAATTTTTATTTATTATTTCATAAAATCCATACACTGCTTGATTGTAGGGGGGACACCCTCAAAGCAGTTTACAAAAAGAATAAAACAATTTTTTATTTTTATTTTTTAAAGTTTAAAACAATTTAAAACATTCACAAAATTAAAATCAGCAATAAATTAAAAACAGATTAAAGCACACATCAGCATTCTAAGTAGCTGGTTAGACTTGTCTAAACAAAAATGCTTTTTAGTAGGCACCAAAAAAGGTACTGTGAAGGTGCCTGCATGGTGTCAAGATGCAGGGAGTTCCCAAGTGTAGCAGCTGCCACACCAAAAGATCAATTTCTTACAAATGCAAGGTAGGGATGCCATATGTCCTCTTTTTCCAGGACATATTTTTCTTTTTCGTGGGTAGAGTTGTCATAGCGATCCATAGCTAAAAGTTTTTTTTTTTTTTTTTTTTGCTCTTCAAAATATGGCATTCACAAAGCTACCTGGAGATAAAAGGAAATGAACCTGGGACATTTTGCAACCAAAGCAGATGCTCTGTCTCTGAGCAATGCCCTTTAGTATGGAGCTAGTAAAGGTAAAGGGACCCCTGACCATTAGGTCCAGTTGTGACTGACTCTGGGGTTGCGGTGCTCATCTCGCTTTATTGGCCAAGGGAGCCGGCGTACAGCTTCCGGGTCATGTGGCCAGCATGACTAAGCCGCTTCTGGCAAACCAGTGCAGCGCACGGAAACACTGCTTACCTTCCTGCCGGAGTGGTACCTATTTATCTACTTGCACTTTGACGTCCTTTCGAACTGCTAGGTTGGCAGGAGCTGGGACAAGCAACGGAAGCTCACCCCGTTGCAGGGATTCGAACCGCCGACCTTCTGATCGGCAAGTCCTAGGCTCTGTGGTTTAACCCACAGTGCCACCCATGTCCCATGGAGCTAGTAGTTGGATGTGAATTTGTCTTCTTTCTTTCTTTCTTTCTTTCTTTCTTTCTTTCTTTCTTTCTTTCTTTCTATTTTGCATTAAAGGTCTTGCCCTAATAACTAAAAAATAATAATGGAATGTTTATGTTCCAGAATGGACTAGGCCAGCTACCCCACGTTAGTCTATGGACAACATCCACATTCATTCTACTACACAGGATACAGGCCTTAGGTGTCAGAATCCTCTGGGGCACCTGAACAGATAATGAGCAGTTCAGAGAAGACTTATGGCTACACGTTTTTCATAGTATGGGTAGCCACCAGGGAACCATATTTTAATGGAAAATGCAGCTTGATGGAAGCAAACCTCGTAGATTTATGAAGAAACCGCAGCACAAATCGATGGAAGGGTTTTGCTTCCCAAAGAACTGGGGAAGGGCTGGGAAAATCAGGCCTAGAAACACACCCTCGAGAGACCAGAAGAGAAGGGGAAGGATGAAGAAGGGCATGTAAAGATATTAGGAAGGCAAATCCCCTGCAAGTGATTTATAGTGGACAGAAGCGGAGCGAAGTCCACTCCTGAACTTGTCACACCTCTCCCTCTTTGTGATTGTTATTCTTCCCTGAAGAGAAGCGATCATGTTACTCACGCTGACACCACGTCACACCTCCACAATGTGATTTGTCCACTTAAAGCAGCATTCATCACCTTGCCACTTTATAAATTGTTTCAGCCAAGGCAACTGTGGCTATTGGAAGTCAGGCCCCCTCGAACTGATCCTTCTGTCAGATAGCTCGCCCACTTTGTGTTTGTTTGCACTGCCTCTTCAGCCAAAATGCTTCTGATCTCTGCTGAAGACTGCTTGGTTGGTCCATCTCGGTGCAAAGTCAGTCCCAGGTTCTGGCATCTCCAGGTAGAGCAGGGGGAGACGTCTACCTGAAATGCAGGAGAGCCATTGTCAGTCAGGGTAGAGCGTTTGCGGCGTTCGGGAGCCAAAACGTTCGAGAACTAAGCTGTTCGAAAACCAAGGTATGATCATGGGACATCCAGGAAGTATAAAACAATGCAGCTACATAAGAAAGCCTTTCCTTTTCTGATTCCTCATATTTGTCAAAGAGTTGAAAATCCTTGTTCACAACAATATGACATGGAGAACTGTAGAAGAATAGCCAATGTTCTTGAAGAGAGGCATAGATGCTGTTTCTGGTTGTATATCCAAAAAAATTATTTTGATACTGTACTACACAGAAATGCTTAAATGTTTCTTTGATTGTCCTTGAATCTTTCCACCACACTTGCCATCCTCATCCTCACCTGCTGAGATGCTAACATCTAGGGGTGGGGGAGGGATTCTGTTTGGCTCACATACCAATGTGAACTTGCCTACTGTTTAGGGAAATTGTTAATATTTGATGTTTTATTTTGTTTTTAATCTGTTGGGAGCTGCCCAGAGTGGCTGGGGAAACCCAGCCAGATGGGTGAGGTATAAATAATAAAATTAGTAGTAGTAGTAGTACTTTGTGCCTCCCTGGAGATGCCAGGGATTCAACCTGGCACCTAATTCTCACTGAGATGGGCCAACCAAGCAGTCTTCAGCAGCGATCTGAAGCATTTTGGCTGAAGAGGCACTGCAAACAAAAACAAATAGATACACAGCTGTCCTTCCAAAAGTGCACTTCTCTGAATTTTGAAGTGCAGCTCTCCAAACAAATACTATGTGCAAGAATGCATATACTAGAGAAGTGTATGCACAAAAATGAATGTATTTCTGGAAATAACATGCAAAGGGTGCACTATAGTAGGGGGAAATGCTCAAAAAGTGTGTATATTAGGGAAAATTGCATACAAATGTGTACATATTAGAGGAAATGCACACTAAAATGCCGATGAATAAATACAGTGGTACCTCGGGTTAAGTACTTAATTCGTTCCAGAGGTCCATTCTTAACCTGAAACTGTTCTTAACCTGAAGCACCATTTTAGCTAATGGGGCCTCCTGCTGCTGCTGCTGCGCCGCCGGAGCACAGTTTCTGTTCTCATCCTGAAGCAAAGTTCTTAACCTGAAGCACTATTTCTGGGTTAGCGGAGTCTGTAACCTGAAGCGTATGTAACCTGAAGCGTGTGTAACCCAAGGTACCACTGTATAAAGAGGGTGGCTTTTTTAATGTGCAAACCAATGTGGAAGTGTGGAGAACTGGACTGCTGAAATGAGAACCCCAAACCAACATATTTGCCTATTCCTGCTCCCATGTGATGAAGCAGTTCCTTCACAAGAGCTGTTGCCAATTCCTGCCCACATGGAAAGGAATACATCCTCTAGGAATGTAGAAAGGTGCTTTATACTGAGTCAGAGCACTGATCCATCTAGTTGGGTGTTGTCTACACTGACAGGCTCTCCGGGGTTTCAGACAGGCGACATTCCCTGCCTTACCTGCAGATGCTGCAGATCGAACCTGCAACCTTGTGCATGCAAGCCAGATGCTCCACCACTGAGCTGTTGTCCTTCTCCAAAGATGCCTCCTGCATTCCACTACTTTTAAAAGGGCTTGTATTAAAAAAAAAAAAAAAAACAAATTAAAATATTCTGCCCAATTAATTGGGAGGGCGTTTTAGTCCATCAAAATATTTTGATCAGCAATTGACCAATCAAATCAGTGTTAGAGGCAGAATAAATGTACTGCCAAACATGAGGGTAAGGAATAACTAGCGATTGCTTGGTAAAGGTTGTGGAGGTTGTGTTTCTACTCAGAATTCCTTGCCTTTAAAAAAAGAGCTATTTCCATTTCACTGCAAGTTATAATGTGGGTTTTTAAAAATAAATAAATCACCTGCATGGTCTTTGCTTGCCTTCAAACCTTCTAGTCTATCTAAAGTCTAGGTTTCGTTTCTGAAACGCAATGGCAAAGAGACAACAGCAGAAGAGATCCGGGCACTGGAAGATGACTAGTCCTGATTAATCAGTCTTGTATTTTTAGCCTGCAGTCAAGCCATTAATCACTTAATTGCTCCAATTAATCAGTTAATATGCTCCAAGCTCTCTGGTTTAGTTAGAAGAGCCTATATTCTGTTGCCAACATAACAAGTTGAGTTAGGAACACAGGAATCAGCCTTATACCAAGTCTGGCCATTGGTCCACCCAGCTTAGTATTGTCTACACCAACTGACAGCAGCTCTTCTAGGTTTCAGGCATGGGTCTTTCTTGACAGCCTGGGTTAACCTGATGTTCACTGGCCACTACTGTCAACCTCTGTCACATGGCCATTGGGGGCAGGCCTGCATACAGGAATACTTACCTGCTTCCCCACCCCAGCACCTTTCTTCTTTAGAGAAGAGCCTCTCATTTGGAAATGTCAGTGCTCACTCCCAGCTGACACACCGCACAGCATATATTTACTCTGAAGAGACTCACCCCGGCAATGACACAGAAAGAGCTACACAAATTATGTTGAATACTAAAGCTTCATATGTATTCAGGAGTCAAGCTGGAGTTAATATAGCCTATTTTTCCAAAGTTGCTCTCACGTGCACGTTGAGAACTCCAAATAGAATCCAGTCCCTTGGCTCAGCCCGCAGCAGAAATCAAATAAATTATAAAGCTTTGGTTTGCATTCTGAGCAGGTAACCTGAAACAACACACCTTGCTACAGTCAGAGAGTGAGAAAGAGAGTCTGTTGTGTGCCACGCAGTCCTGGTCTGCATTTCGTAACGCTGATGAAAGCCAGCAGGTAGAGAGATAACTGCAAAGCAGCAATTAAACATAATGGAGTGCTGGCAAAAATTCCCCCAGATGCATCAGCATCACTAAATGCTATTATAACATGGCAGGAGCAGTTACGAGTCACGTGGTTGCTTTGATCACTGAGTGCAAAGTGGGGTAATGGGGTTCTCCTGGCTTTGTATGGTCTAGTATGGATGGGATCAGCGGACACTAATCAGTGGGCAATCAGTTCAGCAGGTCACACCAGGGTGATCAGGTCAGGCAAATGGAATGCAGCGGGGGGGGGGGGGGTTAGTTTTGAACATGATGGTTCTGCCTGCAGCTGAGGATAAGAGAGATGCAAAAGCAAGATTTCTGGATCCAAAGGAACTAGACCAGGCTTCCACAACCTTGGCCCTCCAGATGTTTTGAGACTACAATTCCCATCATCCCTGACCCCTGGTCCTGCTAGCTAGGGATCATGGGAGTTGTAGGCCAAAAATATCTAGAGGGCCGAGGTTAGGGAAGCCTGAACTAGACTGATGTTGCTATCAGACTCGTATGACCTGCGTACATTCTTTCTGCACCCTGTGATGTATCTTTGTCCTGTGTATTTAAAAGCTAAGTCAGGCCTGTACAGAGCTTGTCTGAGGCTCAAGTCTTGATAGAATAAAGTTATAAACTCAAGCAAAAAAAGCCCCCACTTGGATCCATGCCTGAAACCCTAGAGAGCAGCTGCCCATCAGTGGAGACAGATCAATCAATGGATCCAACTCAGTTTAAAGCAGCTTCCTAAATAAATCATCATCTACTTGATCCTTTTAATTGGAGGTGCCAGTGACTGAACCCGAGATCTTCTTCATCCACACCAGGTACTCTGGTTGAATGCAGCTTCACACTGAAGTGAAATGGAAAACAATTATGATGCCTGACAGGGAATCTCAAGCTCTGGAAATGCTAAGAAATGGGACTGAAACTTAGACCTTCTACCTACAAGATGTGTGCTCTACTACCCCAGATTTATGGTCCCTCCTTACCTGTGAGAGAAATGGGGTGTCACAGGTGTGTTGCTGTTTTCATCTGGGACCAGCTGGAGGGAATTTTATTATATTTATATCTCACCTTTGCTCCAAAGAGCTCAAAGTGGCATATGTGGTCCTCTGCTTCCCCATTTTTGTCTTCATAACAACTTTATGAGGTAAGTTAGGCTGAGAGACCATGGCTGCCGCCGCTGCCCCAAGGTCACCCAGTGGAGTTCATAACTGAGTGGGGATTTGAACTATGGTCTCCTTAGTCCAGCGTTCTAAGCGCTGCACCACATTGGTGTGACATTATCTAATTTACATTATATATTCTAGTTGCAGAATTTGCATGTGCTGCAGAATTTGAGTAAACGTTTCAGCAGCACAGGCAATGCAGTATGCAGTCCATCACTATCCCAACACAGAAGCCTGGATGCCTCAACAGTGCCAGAGAGGAGGGAGGGAGGGAGGGAGGAAAGGGAGGGAGGGAGGAAATCTTGTGCTATACTAATCAGTGTGCTGGTTACTTTTCTTGTATATTCTTCCCAGAACATAGAAGGGAAATTTCAACCCAGGAACAGCAGAGTGCCTTGTTCAGATGGTTGTTTTATGGGGGGGGGGGAGTTTAAACCATGCCAAATAGGTCCATTTTCTATCGTGAATTCCAAACACACAAAACCAGAGATGTTAAATCCTATCTCTGTTGCTTCTGTTCCCTTCAATGTAAAATTCAGAAAGTGTTGAATAGGAGCAATCAGAGAGAAAAAGGGGAGCTTGATTGATAAAGTCCCTATCTGGTCATTTACGATCTGGCTGAAGGAGAAGGCAGTTTGTGCCAGCTGGGGGGAGGGGGGAGAAGCAATTAATCTGTAAACGAGCCCAGAAAACAGCCAGCCTGGGCATCGGAGTTTAAGCTGCTGGGAACTCAGAGAGAAGATAAGGCCGTAGACTTCTATTTATTGTACATTTTAATTAAGTGGCTTGTTAACGGCAGTTATCTTCGCAGTCATAAAATTACTGTTGTAATGCATTTTGGGTTTTTGGGTGGGGGGTGTATACAGAAGGGGTGGGATGGGCTGTGTGCCTGCAAAGGCCTTTATGAAAGCAGTTGCAGATTGCTTTTACTTTAAATCAAAGAATAAATTCTGGTGAGAAGGGATGTAGCCATGATCTAAGCTGAGCCACTAATGGTTATTTAATGTGGCCATCGGCGTTTAGAAGTCCCTAGCATACGGAATGTACACAATAGCCTCCAAACCCTCTTTAACACTTATTTGAGATGACAGGAAAAATGAAACTGTTTGTGCTTTCAATGGGAAAGCAATCATTGGTACATTATATTCGGCTTGCCCTATCATGCTAATGCGTGGTAAAAATGTCACCAACTGTATTTAAGGACCTGATGGAGTGTTGCCGTTTGATTCCTGTTACCAGGCTGATTAATAATAAGAAGGGGGGGAGAGAAAATCTTCAATTTGTATGTAAATGCAGCGGGGGTTTCATATCATCCGCGTACCTGCACCCGGAGAAAATAATAAACTGAAGTTTAATGTGGCAATTATAAGCATTTATGGAACCTTTGAATAGAGGCTGCTCCCTCCCTCGGCCATCAAGATGAGAAATTCACAGAGGAATATTACTGATGTTCAGACAAGGAAGGCTGCAGATGGTTCCCTGCGCAAATGTTGCCAGTGCAGATTAACTCATGCTCACTTTGGTACAACAATGTAAGCTACTTATGTTTAGACAAAAGTGTCAGATTTCTGCGCACAACACCCCCCCCCCAACCCTCCCCTCATCATCTGAAATGCAACCAGATTACAAGGTACTTTGGAAGGGATTGTTGGCAAGGTGTTGGGGGGGGGGAGCAGAGAGAAGGGGGGACAAAATTGGGAGAACTTGATAATTAACATTTGCAATTAGGTGTGTTTGCATTAGGGTCTACAACTCATCCATATTGCCTTCAGGGCACAATTAGAAAATGTTGGTGTGGGGCATGAATGGACTTACCAGCTTGGGTGGTGACCATGTGTCCTCGTTTTCAGGGGACAGTTCTCTATATCTGTCAGAGGACGGTCCTGCCCTCTGTTCAATGGCATACGGTTTCAATATGATTTATTTGCAGTGGTACCTAGGGTTACATACACTTCAGGTTACATAGGCTTCAGGTTACAGACTCCGCTAACCCAGAAATAGTGCTTCAGGTTAAGAACTTTGCTTCAGGATGAGAACAGAAATTGTGCTCCGGCAGCGCGGCAGCAGCAGGAGGCCCCATTAGCTAAAGTGGTGCTTCAGGTTAAGAACAGTTTCAGGTTAAGTATGGACCTCCGGAACAAATTAAGTACTTAACCTGAGGTAGCACTGTATTATTTATTGCATTTATATCTCATCTTTTTCTCTAAGAAGCTCATGATGGCATTCTCCCCCTCCTCATTAATCTCCTGTGAGGTAGATTAGGCTGAGAGGCAGTTGCTGGACCCAGGGTCACCCAGTGAGCTTCGTAGCCAAGTGGGGATTCGAACCTTGGGCTACCAAGGTCCTAGTCAGACACTCTAACCACTGTGCCACACCGGCACTCAAAAAGGCTTCCTGACACGTTCTTGGGTGGGCTCAAAAGTACATACTAAAATTACTGTGTAGACTTGGCAGCACAATAAAGATTTTAGCAAGCACTGAAAATAGTACAGTGAAGGTGCATTCCTAATATCAATGGGCAAGGAGTTAGAAAGTTTCCAGGTTATCATACCACTGAATCCTTTGGAAGAAGGGCAGATTTCAGATATCACAAATATACATACCTTTCTCTGAGAGAAGGCCCATATACTAGAACACCAAAGATCCAAATTTATTAGGTAATTTATTGTGAACTTTGGTCCTGAAAAGGATGGAGATTAGATAGATAGATAGATAGATAGATAGATAGATAGATAGATAGATGATAGATAGATAGATAGATAGATAGATAGATAGATAGATAGATAGATAATGGATAGATATAGATATAGATATAGATATAGATATAGATATAGATATAGATATAGATATAGATATAGATGATATAGATATAGATATAAATTGCTCCCTGAGAATTTTGTATATAATACATCTGCATAAGGCAAGACTATTATTCCACCTCTCATGATACATTCTCGTGTACCTTTGGAGATGGTTGACAGTGGCTAGTACAATATAAAATATAGGAAGCTGCCTCCAACCAGCCCAGCATTGTCTCATTTGACTGGCATTTGCTTCAGCATTGTCTCATTTGACTGGCATTTGCTTTCCAGGGTCTCAGGCAGACACAGTTATATCTCATCTCCTACGAACTAATTGATTGTTTTATTTATTTGTTTATTTTTTGTATACCGCCCTTCATCCATAGATCTCAGGGCAGTTCACAAGATAAAAGACACAAAATACATAATGATATCAGGAACAAAAACAAAACAAAACAATAACTCCCCCCCCCCAACACAAACACATTTAAAAGGGTATAGGATGTTAATCCTTTTAAGTGGAGAGGACAGCAATCAGTCCTGGGACTTTCTCCATGTAAAGCTCATGTTTCATAGCTGAGCTATGACTCGATGTCATTTCCATTTTTTTCACATAATGTTATAAAGCAGATTGTGCATATCTGAATAAATCAATAAATGCAAAACATGTTTTTTTGTTACCAGAAGGCACCTTCTCTATACCAAAGAAACCCCTTCTTTGGATCCAACCCTTATATTTTTATCTTGATCTTTTACATCACAAATGTGTGCCAAACTTCCCAACACCCACAATACCCAATTGACTGATGAACCAACTGAGAAGCATTTATTCCAATACTAGTCAGAGCAGACCCACTGAAATTAAGGGACACGATTAACATAGGTCCGGCCATTCCAGTGGCTCAACATTAAGCAAGACTTAGCTGCACATAACCCACTGTTCCCTCACTTGATATATTGCCCTTAGTTTCTATCACTTTTGTCACCATTATTTTATTATATATTGGTTAGCTTGCAACCTTGTAAGCTGCCTTAATTTTTAATTTTTTGGAAAGGCAAGATCTAAAATATCAGCTATAAATACCAATTTATTGCTGTTGCTCCAGTGAATGTGTCTCTGTGACAATCTTGCCACTCAAAATAAAAAAATAATGGCATTGACTGAGCTCTTTGATATCCATAACTGTATCTCATATCTATCGCTCTCTCTATATATTAGTTTGCATCTCCCTAACGATCATCAGACCTTTTAACAAATGCGTCCGAACTCTAGGCAGCTGATTCTTAATAAAGTGCAGCATCTGACTAGTCACATTCTTGGGACTATGATGTGGGGAAGGGGCTTGCGGTTGGCTTGCTAATGGAACGGTAAGTACTGCCGATGCAGAGAATATGGGGCTTGTATAAGAATACATTACAGCTAGGCACCCACTTTGATGTATGCTCATGCACAAAGCCTTCCTACATGGGAACTTGCGATTAAGCCTGCCCACCCCATAGATGCTCCCAAATTGTGGTAATGTATTGATATGTGCTTTCATATCCCAGCCTGTGTATACATACAGATGACAAACAAGTGCATTAAGCTGTGAGCACCGCCAGCCTGAGAACAGGATAAATTATTGTCCTCGCATAGCAACAGTACATCCTCATTAGAATGGAATTCTTAACTAACCCAAGGGTACGCAGTTTGTTTTCATTTACTGTAATGTGCCATAAAAGGTTATAGATATTCTTCATAGATCATCTCCACAAGATGAAATCAATGACCTGTTAAAAACTGCAACCTTGACAAAGTCTTTTTCTAACACTCTCAGACAAGGGTTTTAACTTCCACCAGCCTCAGGCTAATGATCTTTTAAAACAGATGAGCTAGGTGTTGTTGTTTTAATTATCAAGATTCTCTGGTTAAAATTCCAAAATAAAATAGGGTCTCTGATTTAAAAGGCAATGTTCAGGTTTCCTTTAAGAAATAATAACACTGTGTGTGAAGATTAGATATTAAGTAATTTTAAACAAATTCGGAGCAAATGTAGTTATGAACCGCTTGAATATGTAAAGTGCGGGCGATATTTATTTTGCTGGCTTTGGTGTGATTTGATTTGGTTCAGTATTTCTTTCACAACCAAGAGAGGTTGTCCATGAGTAATGCCATTTTTCAGAAACAAGATCAAGAGCAGTGAACTGTCCAAGGTCATACACAAACATTTCCAAGTCGCCTGCCCACATTTTGATACACAATGTGTTTCCACCACAAAGGGTCCTCCATTGAGACTCCTTAGGGTAGTGATAAAGTGGGATATCAAATCCAAACTCTTCTCTTCTTCTTCTTCCTTGTCATATGACACACAATTGATTTGTGGCAAATATGGGGGACCTGTGGCCCATCAGCTTCAGCCAGCACAGCCAATGACAACAACAACAACAACTTCATTATTTATGTCCTTGGTAAACAAACAGGGAAAGATGAAGTGCTTGTATTCTTCCTTCCTATATAATTTATGAAAGGAGAGTTAATTGCCCCTACCTTTGTCTACCTTCTCAGAGATGTACCATTTTTGTCAGCTTTGACATTTTAGCCACATCCCCTTCCTGCTTGGTTGGAATTGTGCAAACTCACAATATAGTTGCTATTAATACTTTATGAGCTATTAGGTTTTGGTGCTACAGTTGTACATTGTTTTAAAGTTAATTTTTAGGGAATACCAACCCTTTTCTTACATTACAGCTATAATTTTCTCCCCCAAAGTCTCAATGTTTACAAGTCCACTGTCCATGTGCTGGTGACACATTTCCAACATGTATCACTAACAGTGTCATTATCTTTTGTGTACGACCGAGCAAGTCCATTTCCCTCTGCCTTTGTCTCCCTCTCCCATCTTTTGCAAGTGGAGTCTGTTTACTTACCCTTCTGGGAATTCTATATGGGATGCTGAATACTGACATAATCCCTCTGTTGTCATAAAAACATTCAATTTTCCCTCTGGTTTTTCAGAGTAAATTACACAGGTTAGCCGGTCAATATCAAAACTTTATGATAAGTGTCCCTCCTTGGAGGGTTCCCTAACACCGGAGTAATCAACTTGCTAATGCTCTCCATTGGGAGAACCCATTAGCAGAAATCTCTAAAGCATTGCCGAAGCTAAGCCTTGCATGGGTTGGGTGGAAATGCCTGGCTCTTACTTCTTCCATGGAAGTGTCCAAACACTTCATTTAAAAGAGACACGAATGGAAAGTCATATCAAACCAATTTAACTGCATTGGCTCCCTCTCAGACATGGAGCCTAGGGACTTTTAATGCCATGAAAGCACTATGGTTGCTTCCCAGACACACAACCTTCAAAGTTATAGTGCTGTGAAGGTGCAAAGGATCTGCATTAAGTTTTTGCTAAGCACTCTCACCATTCCTGCAGTTCTTTGAGGGAACTAAATTGATGGGCAATAATTTAGTGGTAGGGCACATGCTTTGCATTTAAGAAGATCCCAGGTTCAATCGCAGACATCTCTGACATTTGGTCCAGGACAGATTCCTGCTGAAAACCCTGGAGTTCTTCTGTCAGCCATTGTAGATAATACTAAGCTAGATAACCCTGTGATTTGACAGTACAAGGCAACTTCCTATTTCCTAAACAGGTTTGAAAATGGTTTAAAAGTGTAGGGTGCAAAAGAAAAAAGGAACCAGTGTGGGTGGTGCAATGCAATTTACATATTCATAGCCCACCTTCAACCTGCAAAGTGTGGGATCCACTTTTGGTACCATCACTGCACAAGAGGGAGAAACCAGCAGGTCTGCGGGAAGCACAAGGTTTTCAGAGTAAGGAGGAGGGGAGGGAATGGAATGGACGATTGTAGAGGAAGGCTTCAGTGGTTGATGAGAACAGGGAACAGGTACACTCTGTGCTGCAACATTTTGTTGCAGGTCCCACTTGTATCTACAGTATCTGTTAACATAGCTCCTACCTAACTATGGAAATCGGTATGAATTTATTTATTTATTTATTACATGTATACCCCCCCCTTTCCCAAAGCAGCTCACTGTGGCATACATAGTTCTTTTCCTCCCTGTTTTATCCTCACAACAACCCTGTGAGGTAGGATAGACTGAAGGATTGCGTTTCAAGGTCAGCCAGCGAACATCATGGCTCCGTTCTTTCTTTCTTTCTTTCTTTCTTTCTTTCTTTCTTTCTTTCTTTCTTTCTTTCCCCTCCGAAGGCATACTTCATATTTTATATTGTGCCACTCATCTGTTCTTGAGCATTCACTCTCCTGCCCTTGTTTATACGGATCCCCATTTCCCTCAGGCTCCTTAGCATTATTTAAAGTGAGTTTTAATTGTTATTTATTGCATGAGAAACCACCAGAGGTTCGGGGGGGGGCAGGGCCACTGTATAAATCCTCTGTGGCTGCTATGAATGATAATATTGGAGGGGTTGCATCTGGATACGGTTTAATGGCAAACATTTTGCTTTATACCGAGATGGGTGTACAATACACAGATGGCACAAAGCAAAGAGCATCTCTCTCTTTCTCCCTCCATCTCCTCCTCTTCCCTTTGCTACATTTGTTGAAAGCCTTGAGTGGGAGGATGTTAAAGCTTACACACATCCCAGCATGTCAACCTATGGCCTACTGTGATATTTGACTGTCTGCTGCGTCTAAGCAGCTGGAGGAATGTCAAACTGTCATCGCTGATTAAAATGGGATTTTACACGAGGCATCAAACATATTGTCAAAAATCTTGATTTCACACCATGAAACAGAGAAGAAGTTAATCATTCTTCCATTGGAACAGTGAATACAGGGCGAGGGGATTTTATTTTGTTATGTTTTAGATGAGGTGGGGGTAAGCTACCATGTTTCCTTTCCTCCCACTGAGCTCCAGGAACATTTAGTCACTTCCTGTTGACTCGGTGAACAAGGCGTGATCTCTTCCCTCCAGCCCTCCCAACTGGAATGGTAGTCCTGCGACTAGGGAGGTTCTCCCAAACTGACACAATTATACATATTTACAGACATGTAGCAACCTCCTGAGTTCTGAGGGCGACTGCTGGAACCAGGGAACTCATTGTTGCTGCTCTCAGGTCTCATTTGCGAGTTTCCCACAAGCATCTAGGTGGCCACTGTGAGAACAGGAAGCTGAACTGGATGGGCCAATAGCCTGATGCAGCAGAGCTCTCCTCCTCTTTCAAGAAGTTGGTCATCATTCACGCTGCACCTGCTTCTAATTGGCCCACAGCACTTTGACAGGCAACAGCTGCTTTGCCTCTCAAGAGGAATTGTGATCCACCCAGGTTTCAGCAGGGGTGAATCTGCCTCACATAACCCTAGAGCACTGGTCTTCAACTGGTGGGTCTGGACCCACTACTGTAAACTGCTCTGGGGGGGGTGAATAACAGTACATAAATAAAGTTGTTGTTGCTGCTGCTGCTGCTAATACATTTATATAACACTTATTTGCCAAAATGGCTTCTAAGTGGCTTCTATATTCAACAGGTGCAGGTTTTAACAGGCACCGATCTGGGGACTTCCCGCGAGGCAAAATGGCAGGTGCCACGGCCATTTGAAATCCAGCACCAACCAAAGGCTAATTCAGTTAGCCTTTAAATTTTTAACTTTTAACTCTTATCCGCAAACTCCCAACCCCACCTCCCACCCTTAACTTGACCACACACCCTCCCTCATCTGTGTATATGATTGTGTGTGCAGGTGCGTGCGCCAGTGAGTGTATACATACAACCTCCCCATCACTCCCTTCCTTTGGCCCCACCCCCATCTGTCTCCTACATGTCTGCCACTCCCTCCCTCTCTCCCATCCCCTCCTCTTTTCTTCCCAACCTTGTACTGAATATAACACCAATGTCTCACAACAAATGTATCTGATCTGTAGAAAACACAACCAGAAGAAAGAGGCAATGCATGTCCTTTTGTAAACGAGGAATATCTTTAATAAAAACTACTTTTTTATAATAATAAAAAAACAGGCCCCAATCTGCACTACAGACCTGTATTGGTTTGATTCTGCTTTAAGAGCAATGGCATCCTCCAGTGAATCCTGGGAATTGCAGTTTGAGGGGGGGGGTGTTACGAGATCCCTATCCCCACCATGCGCTTAGTGGACTAAGAGGAAAAACACTGCTAAGCTTGTTTGTTTGTAGGGTGCTCCTGGTTCATGAATGCACTTTACGAATCCCTCAAGTCCTTTCCACTCAATGCAGAAAGGTGGAGGGGGGTGGAAGAATTCGGATTGGCGCATGTGACCTTGAACACCCTCTCCTGATAGAGTTCAATAAGACTTGCAAGATGGCTACAGTAGCAATACCAAAACAAAACATCTGGCTTGTTGAAATAAGCTAATTCCATTGACTAGTAATATGGTGTAGTAAAGAAGTGAGATCAGTTTTGAAGAGCCCTGCTGGATCAGATCAAAGATGATCCAGCAACCTGCTTCCCACAGTGACCAATCAAATGTATCCAGGAAGTCCATTTGGAGGACTTGAAAGCAATAGCCCTTCCCTCCTACGATTGTACCCCTACAGCTGATATGCATCCTCCATGCATTGGTCGAATCCCCTTTTCCAGTTCAACTGGTGGTCACCACCACATCTCCTGGAAAAACCTATAATTAAAACTCCACTAATTGTGGGATTTTATGGGGAAATCCTTTTTATTGATTTCTGAACATCCTAGCAGTCAGGTTTGAATCTGGTGAACCCAAACCCTAGTATCCAGCCTCCGCCACCTCAAACCAAATATTTGACTATCTGGCAGCTGTTTCTGTTTTATAATAATCATACCCAGTTTTCTTCTTTCCATGCTGTTGATCACACAAAATCATTTGAAACACACACACATATCATCTCGGGCCTGCTCCATGTCTCTTTCAGAATTTTAATATAGACACAAGGCAAAGGTACAAACAAAAATAGAAGATTAATCTCCAACCTATCACAGTGAATGCCACAGTGTGTTGAGATTGTTCAGAACAGCTGCTTGGAAACCCTTGAGGACACGGCTCTCTAAATATTTTACAGATCATAGTCATTAATAAACAAGGGATTATAGATTAGACTAATCACCTGGAGAGGACCTGATTTCGAGACAACCTAGAAACTAAGTCAACAAGCATATCGTTTAGGGGGCTGGTGGTGTTTTTGTTCTTAACCCTGCTGTGCCAACCCAACTACATAGTTGCCTTTGAGCAAGGACTTTGGTGCCAAGTTGCTTTCCAGGTTCAGCTTTGGGCATGCCACCTTTTTGACAATCTCACTCATTCTGATAAATGCGCATTTTACTTTTCAGCAATGATATACTCATCCTGGAACAAAATTAGGAGGCAATTTAACTTTTTTAAAAATCCACCTTTCACATACATCTATGTGGTTTAAGAAGGAAAACCAAATCATACAATGTACAACATTTGAAACGGATGCTGCATATGCACCATACATTTAAAGCATATGACCTCTCCCAGATAATCCTAGGACCGGTAGTTTGTCCCCACAGAGTTTCACTCAGGAATATCATTGGGACGGCCTCT
The DNA here is from genome assembly GCF_964252035.2 of Podarcis erhardii. Classification (NCBI taxonomy): domain Eukaryota; kingdom Metazoa; phylum Chordata; class Lepidosauria; order Squamata; family Lacertidae; genus Podarcis; species Podarcis erhardii. The sequence goes on from NC_138511.1 coordinate 39,913,794, forward strand.
TTGTTTTAGGTTTGGTCCCTTATAGCTCAGGGTCAGAGATGTTCCTGACCAGGCCACCTCTATTCGTTGGTTAGCTATTGCTTTGCAGGAGGTAGAGGGTGAGGCACTACATTGGCCTCACTATCACCTTGCTCCTTCCTCTTCTACAGCAGCAGCAACGTGACCAACCAGTGGTCAGCTGAATGGTGGTGTTCCACCAAATCATCTGTTACTGGGTGTAGCCAGTTTTTTTCTAAATGATAATAGCTTCCAAGTGCTGAGAAAGTAGGTAGTGTAACATTGGCTGAGTCTTGGCACACAGCAGTGTGCAGTGACAGGCACCAGTACCACAGGTTTTTTCCAGTGCTACTGTGTGCAGGTGTGAATAGGACCTTTAAGACATGCTAGAGCAAACCATGAACCATCCAGTTAAGCATTCAGTCTCTGCCCATACTGACATATTCTTCTCGGATGTGTTGAGGTGTTCCCCATGCAGAAGCTCATAGGTTCAATCTGTAGCATCAAAAAACACCACCGGCAAAGAACTCTGCCTGATACACTGGAGAGTCAATGTCATGCTGTAGAGCCACTGTCAGTCTAAAATTAGTACAGGTAATACTAGACTGAATGGACCAATAGCTGATAGAATGTAGCTCTCCCAATTCAATGTAGAACAGCCAAAGACATGGTAAACAATATATAACCACGTCTATGCTTGTCCTGATTGTCATCTCAAGAATTTTAACACACTTAACCTCTACTTAGGAGCAATATATAAATAATTGCATCTATAATGAGATGGTGTTCAAATGACACTGTGCACATACCGCCTGACTTAATGACAGAACCATTCATTTTAATGATGTGAGACTGCATTAGATTGTAGTGTTAAACTTTATTTTGTTTGTTTATTTAAATTTTTCTCCAACTCTTCCTCCCCAAGAAAACCCATATGTGTGTGTATATGCATGTGCAAAGAGCCAAGCAATTAAAATAAAAACATATTTTAAGAATTTGAAAACATTAACAACATCTTCCTTTAAAAAAAAAGTCACATACACATTTCAAAAATGCCAAGAACAGTAGGTTTCAGCCATCACATGCCTGGGAATGTGATGGGAATGTTTTTAATACCTCTTTGAAGGTTAATGATGATGGGGAGAAACCCATTTCATCAAGGAAGGCATTTCACAAATAGGGAACCACCACTGAAAAGGCCCCGTAACATGGCCTACAGGGAGTCAATACAGTTAAACTGGTTTAAAATGGCTGTTGATTTGTGACTATCACATACACATTCCAGTTCCCCACATACACATGCTCTAGTGCCTTGCTGTCGCGTGCGCTCGTGCTCTCTCTCTCTCTCTCTCTCTCTCTCTCTCTCTCACACACACACACAGTGTTTGTATTGTACCATGCATGTGGATCAACCTATGTATGTAGATACACACAAATTAATGATCAAACCCAACAAAGCCCCACAATTCCACAGGTCACACCTCCTCTCCAGCCGGCACACTGGCTTCTACCTACATATGGTACTATATGAAGCATGTAAACCTTTTCCCACTGAGAAAAGTAAATATTGGCTTAGTGTGCAGGCAAAGTAAAACAAGTGGCGTTTGTCCCAACAAAGAAGCCATTGCTCCCCCCCCCCCAACTACAAACAGAGACAAAAGGGACAGAAAGCAACATGTAATGCAACTACTGAAGCCTTGGGCAAATAAGCTCAGCTTGTTATCACAACAGTTTGTGCAACCGTGGGGGAATGGCGCAGGCATCTTGAGAGTAGGTCTGGTGGTGGTGTTTTTTGTCTTTATGGAGGTGACTGCTTTGTTCTTGCCCATGTCTAAGTTTAAGATCCTTACTGATAGCCTGATCTGTATGGCAGGAGATTTAAGAAAGCAAGAAATGAATCCACGTATGACCAGAGGTGTGTTCCTTATTATTGCTCCACAGGTCCTGAGCAGGGCTGGATAAGGCCCTAAGCTACTGAAGGTAATGGGGCCCTTTATATGTCCAGCTGTCCTTTGTCAACAACAAATTGCCACTGTTTTTTGTGCTGAATATATGTTATATGGTAATTTATGGACCTAATAGGTATCTAAAGCCATTTGCACATAACAAAACACACTGTTGCTGTATGTAGGTTTTATTTTATTTGTTTTTTATCTTATATTTTGGAAATGTACATCCAGTTTTGTTTTCTTTAATTTTTTTTTTGGGGGGGGCAAGAGAGTGGGGCCCTAAACTATAGCTTGTTTAGCTTATACATAAATCCGGCACTGGTCTGGAGCACTGGCGGAGGAAGAGG